>NW_027399944.1:0-6572 GCF_003265705.2 Callorhinus ursinus
GAATGATCCCTCCCATGGCAGGAACATGTGGAGTCCTGGTGATCGACATAAGCTGGGCACAGAGCCTGGACTCTCCTTGGGGTCCCCCAAGGCCACATAAGAGGGGAGGAGGCTGCCCCCAAACAGTACATTGAAATTCTGCTGCTGTTAGAACCTGAGCATTGGGGTTTGGTTATTTCACTTGCTGGGCTGACGAGACACACTCGCTGTCCATGACTCCTCCTGAGATGAAGTGCTCTTGCAGGTCCCGGGCATCCTGGACCTGGGGAGGGGAGAGGGGCCAGTCCCCTCCCTGGCTCCTGAAGATGTGTCCTCCCAAATACAGGATGGTTTCGGGTCGTGATCCTGGGCTAGGGTTAGAGGCAGCCCCTCACTGCTCCTGACTCTGGGGCTGAGTGGGTCTTTTTCAGGCATAGCTACACCCACTGAAGCCTGGGGCTTCAGAAAGAACACACTCCTGGACCCAGTCCTGCCCCAGGACGGTGGCTGCCTTCCCCAGGTCTGGATGAAGAGGGATATCCTCTGCTTCTTTGGGCGTGGGTCCTCTGACCCACGAGCAAGCACTGAAAAGTTTCTAGTCCTCCTCTGAAAGTGCACCAGCACTGAGTGGGCCAGTCACTCTCCACACACGAAGACAGACAACGTGCTAAGGGAGTGCGGCAGGTGATCCTGTGCAAATGGCCTGTGGGTCGTTGGGGCTGGCTGCTTCAGAGCCCTCCAGTGGGCCCCCTTTCCCTGGATGGGAATCCTCCTGGAGTCTCCTCTCTGCCCTTAGAGCCCCCTTCCTGCTGGTGTCAGGACCAAGGGACTCCAGCTTCAGCATTGTGCCCCATGTCCTCAGGGGGATGTTGGTAATGGTCCATTATGATCGTCTGGGAAGGCCCTTCAGGTTCCTACTCCCCCAGGCACAGGTGCGGTGGCAAGAAGCCCCAGAGCCCTCCTCCAACTTCAGCATTGTGTCCCATGTCCCCAGGGATGGTGGTAATGGTCCATCAGGATCGTCTGGGAGGGTCCTCCTGGTTCCTGCTTCCCCAGGCACAGGTGCGGTGGCAAGAAGCCCCAGGGGCATCCCCCAAATTCAGCATTGTGCCCCCAGGAATGCTGGTAATGGGCTGTCAGGGTGGTACAGGAGGATACTCCAGGTGGGGGCCGGGAGGCTGGAGTAAACCAGACCCCACTCAAGTTTCATGAGGAAGAGATGAGTTGAGGTGTTCATTTGGAAGAGTAATTTCGCTTTTCCAAAAATGTCAAAGTCATTGGTCTACATTAGAATGAAGATAATTACTACTTAAAAAATAAGTGTGTGTTGAGGAGGGCACGTTCTGCATGGAGCACTGGGTGCTATGAACAAACAATGAATCATGGAACACTGCACCAAAAACTAATGATGTAATATATGGTGATTAACATAACAATAAAAAATTAAAAAAAACAACAAGTGTGTGTTTCTCCTTCTCCCAGAAACCAAAGCAGGATTGCAGGCCATAGGTCGGAGGTGCCTTCTCATCCCCACCTGACAGCACTTCTCTGCTCTGGCTCCAGGAGCCTCAATGGGTTTTTTATTGTTATGTTAATCACCATATATTACATCATTAGTTTTTGGTGCAGTGTTCCATGACTCATTGTTTCTTCATAACACCCAGTGCTCCATGCAGAACGTGCCCTCCTCAATACCCATCACCAGGCTAACCCATCCCCCTCCCCCCTCCCCTCTAGAACCCTCAGTTTGTTTTTCAGAGTCCATCATCTCTCATGGTTCGTCTCCCCCTCTGACATACTCCCCTTTTCTTCCTCTCCTGTTATCTTCTGCTTTTTCTTTTTTCTTAAAATATGCTGCGTTATTTGTTTCAGAAGTACAGATCGGTGATTCAACAGTCTTGCACAATTCACAGCGCTCACCGTAGCACATACCCTCCCCAATGTCTATCACCGAGCCACCCCATCCCTCCCAACCCCAACCACTCCAGTAACACTCAGTTTGTTTCCTGAGATTAAGAATTCCTCATATCAGTGAGGTCATGTGATACATGTCTTTCTCTGATTGACTTATTTCACTCAGCACAACACCCTCCAGTTCCATCCACATCGTTGCAAATGGCAAGATCTCATTCCTTTTGATGGCTGCATAATATTCCATTGTGTATATATACCACATCTTCTTTATCCATTCATCTGTCGATGGGCATCTTGGCTCTTTCCACAGTTTGGCTATTGTGGACATTGCTGCTATAATCATTGGGGTACACGTACCCCTTCGGGTCCCTACATTTGTATCTTTGGGGTAAATACCCAGTAGTGCAATTGCTGGATCGAACGGTAGCTCTAATTTCAACTGTTTGAGGAACCTCCATACTGTTTTCCAGAGGGGTTGCACCAGCTTGCATTCCCACCAACAGTGTAGGAGGGTTCCCCTTTCTCCACATCCCCGCCAACATCTGTCGTTCCCTGACTTGTTAATTTTAGCCATTCTGACGGGTGTGTGGTGGTATCTCATTGAGGTTTTGATTTGGATTTCCCTGATGCCGAGCGATGTTGAGCACTTTTTCATGTGCCTGTTGGCCATTTGGGTGTCTTCTTTGGAGAAATGTCTGTTCATGTCTTCTACCCATTTCTTGATTGGATTATTTGTTCTTTGGGTGTTGAGTTTGATAAGTTTTTTTTTTTAATTTTTTATTGTTATGTTAATCACCATATATTACATCATTAGTTTTGGGTGCAGTGTTCCATGATTCATTGTTTGTTCATAACACCCAGTGCTCCATGCAGAACGTGCCCTCCTCAATACCCATCACAAGGCTAACCCATCCCCCTACCCCCTCCCATCTAGAACCCTCAGTTTGTTTTTCAGAGTCCATCATCTCTCATGGTTCGTCTCCCCCTCTGACATACTCCCCTTTTCTTCCTCTCCTGTTATCCTCTTCTTTTTCTTTTTTCTTAAAATATGTTGCGTTATTTGTTTCAGAAGTACAGATCGGTGATTCAACAGTCTTGCACAATTCACAGCGCTCATCGTAGCATATACCCTCCCCAATGTCTATCACCCAGCCACCCCATCCCTCCCACCCCCAACCCCTCCAGTAACACTCAGTTTATTTCCTGAGATTAAGAATTCCTCATATCAGTGAGGTCATGTGATACATGTCTTTCTCTGATTGACTTATTTCACTCAGCATAACACCCTCCAGTTCCATCCACGTCATTGCAAATGGCAAGATCACATTCTTTTTGATGGCTGCATAATATTCCATTGTGTATATATACCACTGCTTCTTTATCCATTCATCTGTCGATGGAAATCTTGGCTCTTTCCACAGTTTGGCTATTGTGGACATTGCTGCTATAAGCATTGGGGTACACGTACCCCTTCGGGTCCCTACATTTGTATCTTTGGGGTAAATACCCAGTAGTGCAATTGCTGGATCGAACGGTAGCTCTAATTTCAACTCTTTGAGGAACCTCCATACTGTTTTCCAGAGGGGTTGCACCAGCTTGCATTCCCACCAACAGTGTAGGAGGGTTCCCCTATCTCCACATCCCCGCCAACATCTGTCGTTCCCTGACTTGTTAATTTTAGCCATTCTGACGGGTGTGAGGTGGTATCTCATTGAGGTTTTGATTTGGATTTCCCTGATGCCGAGCGATGTTGAGCACTTTTTCATGTGCCTGTTGGCCATTTGGATGTCTTCTTTGGAGAAATGTCTGTTCATGTCTTCTGCCCATTTCTTGATTGGATTATTTGTTCTTTGGGTGTTGAGTTTGATAAGTTCTTTATAGATTTTGGATACTAGCCCTTTATCTGATATGTCGTTTGCAAATATTTTCTCCCATTCTGTCGGTTGTCTTTTGGTTTTGTGGACTGTTTCTTTTGCTGTGCAGAAGCTTTTTATCTTGATGAAATCCCAAGAGTTCATTTTTGCCCTGGCTTCCCATGCCTTTGGCGATGTTTCTAGGAAGAAGTTGCTGCGGCTAAGAACAAAAAGGTTGCTACCTGTGTTCTCCTTTAGGATTTGGATGGACTCCTGTCTCACGTTTAGGTCTTTCAACCATTTGGAGTCTATTTTTGTGTGTGGTGTAAGGAAATGGTCCAGTTTCATTCTTCTGCATGTGGCTGTCCAATTTTCCCAACACCACTTGTTGAAGAGACTGTCTTTTTGCCATTGGACATTCTTTCGTGCTTTGTCAAAAATAAGTTGACCCCAGAGTTGAGGGTCCATTTCTGGGCTCTCGATTCTGTTCCATTGATCTATGTGTCTGTTTTTTGCCAGTACCATACTGTCTTAATGATGACAGCTTTTTAATAGAGCTGGAATTCCGGAATTGTGATGCCGCCAGCTTTGCTTTTCTTTTTCAGTATTCCTCTGGGTATTCTGGGTCTTTTCTGGTTCCATACAAATTTTAGGATTATTTGTTCCATTTCTTTGAAAAAAGTGGATGGTATTTTGATGGGGATTGCATTGAATGTGTAGATTGCTCTAGGTAGCATTGACATCTTCACAATGTTGATTCTCCCAATCCATGAGCATGGAACGTTTTTCCATTTCTTTGTGTCTTCTTCAATTTCTTTCATGAGTATTTTATAGTTTTCTGAGTACAGATCCTTTGCCTCTTTGGTTAGATTTATTCCTAGGTATCTAATGGTTTTGGGTGCAATTGTAAATGGGATGGACTCCTTGATTTGTCTCTCTTCTGTCTTGTTGTTGGTGTATAGGAATGCCACTGATTTCTGTGCATTGATTTTATATCCTGCTACTTTACTGAATTCCTGTATGAGTTCTAGCAGTTTTGGGGTGGAGTCTTTTGGGTTTTGCACATACAGTATCATATCATCTGCAAAGAGTGAGAGTTTGACTTCCTCTTTGCTGATTTGGATGCCTTTGATTTCTTTTTGTTGTCTGATGGCTGTGGCTAGGACTTCTAATACTATGTTGAATAGCAGTGGTGAGAGTGGACATCCATGCCGCGTTCCTGACCTTAGGGGAAAAGCTCTCAGCCTTTCCCCATTGAGAATGATATTCGCTGTAGGTTTTTCATAGATGGTTTTTATGATATTGAGGTATGTACCCTCTATCCCTATACTCTGAAGAGTTTTGATCAAGAAAGGATGCTGTACTTTGTCAAATGCTTTTTCTGCATCTATTGAGAGGATCCTATGATTCTTGTTCTTTCTTTTGTTAATGTATTGTATCACGTTGATTGATTTGCGGATGTTGAACCAGCCTTGCAGCCCAGGGATAAATCCCACTTGGTCCTGGTGAATAATCCTTTTAATGTACTGTTGGATCCTATTGGCTAGTATTTTGGTGAGAATTTTTGCATCCATGTTCATCAAGGATATTGGTCTGTAATTGTCTTTTTTGATGGGATCTTTGTCTGGTTTTGGGATCAAGGTAATGCTGGCCTCATAAAATGAGTTTGGAAGTTTCCCTTCCATTTCTATTTTTTGGAACAGTTTCAGGAGAATAGGTATTAATTCTTCTTGAAATGTCTGATAGAATTCCCCTGGGAAGCCATCTGGCCCTGGGCTTTTGTTTCTTCGGAGATTTTTGATGACTGCTTCAATTTTCTTAGTGGTTATAGGTCTGTTCAGGTTTTCTATTTCTTCCTGGCTCAATTTTGGTAGTTGATACATCTCTAGGAATGCACCCATTTCTTCCAGGTTATCTAATTTGCTGGCATAGAGTTGTTCATAATATGTTCTTATAATTGTTTGTATTTCTTTGGTGTTGGTTGTGATCTCTCGTCTTTCATTCATGATTTTGTTGATTTGGGTCATTTCTCTTTTCTTTTTGATCAGTCTGGCCAGGGGTTTATCAATCTTGTTAATTCTTTCAAAGAACCAGCTCCTAGTTTCGTTGATCTGTTCTACTGTTCTTTTGGTTTCTAGTTCATTGATTTCTGCTCTGATCTTTATGATTTCTCTTCTCCTGCTGGGTTTAGGCTTTATTTGCTGTTCTTTCTCCAGCTCCTTTAGGTGTAGGGTTAGGTTATGTATTTGAGACCTTTCTTGTTTCTTGAGAAAGCCTTGTATTGCTATATACTTTCCTCTCAGGACTGCCTTTGCTGTATCCCAAAGATTTTGGACAGTTGTGTTTTCATTTTCATTGGTTTCCATGAATTTTTTTAATTCTTCTTTAATTTCCTGGTTGACCCATTCATTCTTTAGTAGGATGCTCTTTAGCCTCCATGTATTTGAGTTCTTTCCGACTTTCCTCTTGTGGTTGAGTTCTAGTTTCAAAGCATTGTGGTCTGAAAATGTGCAGGGAATGATCCCAATGTTTTGGTACTGATTGAGACCTGATTTGTGACCTAGGATGTGATCCATTCTGGAGAATGTTCCATGGGCACTAGAGAAGAATGTGTATTCCGTTGCTTTGGGATGGAATGTTCTGAATATGTCTGTGAAGTCCATTTGGTCCAGTGTGTCATTTAAAGTCTTTATTTCCTTCTTGATCTTTTGCTTAGATGATCTGTCCATTTCAGTCACGGGGGGGGGTTAAAGTCCCCCACTATTATTGTATTGTTGTCAATGTGTTTCTTTGCTTTTGTTATTAATTGCCTTATATAATTGGCTG
>NW_027399945.1:0-6565 GCF_003265705.2 Callorhinus ursinus
ATGCCAACTCTAATCTTAGTAATGTTGGCTCTCAGTGAAGGCAGATAAAATTTGTTTTTTTTTATTTTATCAACTGTTAATACACTACAGAGCCATGGGCCACCCAGATCAATTTGCAAGTCCTCTTAGGTAGCCTAGGCATTCCAGGGGTCATAAGTGCACAGACGGTATACACCCGAGTGCCCCTGCATATGTATAAGTTTACCCAGCATCTCATCACCAGTTGGCTCTAGAGCCCACATTTATAAGCATGTATAGCGTGTCACGCTCTGCTCTGAAAGCTTCACATCTGTCCTAATTTCATTATCACCCAACCCTCTGGCCATATTCCCAAGGGCACAAAGCTGATGAGGGGTAAAGCAGGGCGTTTGTTTGAACCCAGACAGACTGACGAATCCTGAAAATACTCATATTTGCTTCATCATTCCCTGTTGACGCCCCAGCAGGAAAAGACAGGGTCCTTGGTCTTCCTCACCCAAAGTTCCTCCCTCATGCTCCTGTAACCTATACCATCTGTATTTGCAACCAGAACATAGGACCATCTTGCACTTGAAACATGTGCACACAGTGAAGAGGTGAACAGGTATGAGACGGTTGCTTGTTGCAGCAACTGCCTTGCCATGAGCCCAGCGGTTAAATTCTGGAGCCTGCCATCTGTAATTCGCAAGTCCCTAATCCAGCATTTGGGCTTGATCTGGGCCCTGACCAGAGTGGGCAGTTGACCTGAGGCCATCGAGATCTCTTTCTCAGGAATTCCAGATGGACATAAGCAATTCTGATTGAGGGGAGACTCCTGCATGGGGTTGGCCATGTGGACTGAGCATCAAATGGCCATGCTACAAAACTTCAGACTGGGGTCATTCTTCCAATGGACTCAGACCCACACCCCTCCTTCTGAGTCAGCTCACCTCACAGATGTGCTCCAGGGCCCCCCTGCACTGATTCAAAAAGCAGAGACTCTGAGTTTGAGATCCAGACCTTACCTGGCTTGTCACTACATATCGGCTTGTTCCAACTTCAAAAATCAAGGTTTAGGAAACCACAATGACCCCTGACACCCAAGCAATTCCACCCTGTTGGAGGGTGACAGAGGAAAAACAGATTTGCTGGGGGAGGATTTGGATTGTGTCGGGGTTGGCAGGTAGGAAGAAGTCCAGAAATCATCCCTTCATAGATTAAATAGATAGATAGATAGATAGATAGATAGATAGATAGATAGATAGATAGATATAGATATATTTTATATATCTATACATATGTTTATATTTATTTATTTCATCCTTGTTTCCTTGGGAGTAAAGGTCTCACTGTGTCTGTTTTGAGTGGGGTCAGATCAGGAGGCGGCGGTCTGTTCTGGGAGATCTGTGGTCTTCATTTCCTAATACCCCTTTTCATTAGAAAAGGTCTTCCCCTTCAAGATCTCTGTGAGTTGCTGTAGTCGCTGGCAACATTAAGTACTTGGGGAGCTTTAGTGATAGGTGGGGGAGCAGGTGTTGTTGGGGGTGGGGCTGGTGTTGGCGCCAGGGGTTTGTGTCGAGGTCAAGGTCGAGATGCAGGGGGGCTGGGGGGAGGTCGAGGAGGGCTTTGGAAGTACCAAGGAGGGCGAACAGAAGGGCGGACAGAGGGCTGTCAGCCGGGATTGCTTGAGAAGTCGGATGGGAGGGGTGGGCAATTGAGCCATGTGCAAGGCATTAGAACCGATCTTGGAAGCAGTCCATTTCAGATAGAGCCAGGTGGCCGTGTAGACTCCGGGTCGCTTAGTTCGGATACAGTCTACCCCGCAGCTTGTGACTCCCATGGCCACATAGGTGTTTGCCACGTTGTCTCTGCACATGAGAGGCCCGCCCCTGTCCCACTGTCCAGAAGGACACAGAAGTCCCTCTTTGTCTAAGCCACTTTTCCCCTGCCCAGAAGGACCATAGGCTCTGGAAGGACAGTTTGTTCAGTCACATGGCTTCTTGCTCCATGAACACAAGTGGTGGTTGTAAACATTGAGTTGGTATCAACAGCTTCAGGTAGATGTGAGAAGGGGATGGATTGGCACGGGTCTCCTTGCAGTGAGGAGAGATCAGCGACCCATTTGTCCACGTATTAGGTTTTATGCATGCATGGGCATGTGTGTACAAGTGGATTTGAAGGTTTTGTATTCTGGTGAGGAGAGGTAAGCATTCCTTTCCAGGGTGGTGTTCGGGTGGTATGATCTCTGTGTCACAGTGGGATAAAGCTCTCTGTGTGGTGACTGGTTATTTGTATGGGCCCCAGGAATCACCTCCCATCCTCACTGCTACAAGATGGGACCAGGGAAAGTGTCACTGAAGCAGGACCCTGGAGGGAGTGGATTTCAGGGATTCACAAAAGAGGTATTGACAGGGAAAGGGGCGCCCGAAGGGAAGTTACCTGGCAGGTGTCGATCTTGCCTTCAGGGTACCCTGCAGACACATTGGTTAAACAAATGCGCCCATTGTACCACTGGGTGGAGTTACAAAGTCGAGGTCGATGAGGCTCACACAGGCCTCCTGCAGTGTAGGTGCGATCCTGTAGTCTACAGCCAGGCGGCTCTGTGGTCATCGATCACAGAAGACATGTTTTGCGAAAGACCAGCCTCCTCCCTCCACGGAACCCCATCATCCTGAAATGCTCTAATTCAAACTAAAATCCATGAAAGTCAATGCTCCTGGACTCTCCTCAGACACTTATGAAGGATGTGGGGTGTTGGAGGCATATGCAGGTGAAGAGGAGGGGCAGTGCATGGAGGATGAGCAGATGTGGCTGCAGGAATGTGTGTTGATGCCAGATGATTATTCACAGCTACAGCCAGGATGTGTCACCTCATTTACACCCCACAGTGTCCCCCTATGTTAGGCGCTGTGACTCACCTTGCCTCCAATCAAGACCTTGGAGCACCACTGGCCCAAACTGGTAGGGATCTGGTGTGTCTTGGATTCGGACCAAGGTTTTCCTCTCTACACCTAAATTCAGGACACACATTTCATTTCCCCACAGTATGGCTCTAAGTCCCCCTCATTGCTTTTTCTCCCCCCTTAAACTCCTCAGCTCAGTTCTGGACAGGATCTGCTAGAGTTGGGCAGATGAGTCCCTCCCCGCATGCCTCCCATCCATTTTGACGTTACAGAGAAGGAGGAGCTGCATGATGGCCTCCACGCACACAGAACTGTCAGGGGCATGGGTGGTTGGAATAACCGGAAGGCAGGTCAGGACATCCTGTACTGCCCTAGAGGCTCCATCATGACCATTGTGTTAAGAAAGGCCCAGCCCAGTCTATGATTCCATCAGCCAACCTCACACCTGGCTATAGGGACAGCTATCCCCTCTTCATCAGGTGGTATCCCCGCACCAAGCCTCACCCACAGTCCAGCCACAGCCCAGTGGGTGGGTCTGAAATCGCATGCATCCCGGTGGAGAGTTGGCAGATCACACTTGGAACACGGCAGTGGAGGCCAAGTGGGAAGCTAGAAACAAGTGGAGCAAAATGGATGGAGCTAGGCACACAGCATTCAGACTGTGTGTTTGTGTGGCCTGGACTGCGTTTCCAGGCCCTTCAGGTCCACTTTGCATACCACCCAAGAATGTTATTTTTGTACTTTCACTGTCCCCAAGGCCAGGGTGACATGGAAATGACCACCGCAACAAGCCTGGTCGCTTATCGTGAACTTTTAAATCTATGGAAGAGCCAGATGACCTGGAAAAGAACAGGGTTTTCTCAATACCAACACCTTGGTTTAAATGCTAAAAAGTCCACAAGAACTTGAAATTCAATAGAAAAAGAGGACTACCCCAGAAGCCTATGGCCTCAAGGAGGAGGTAGAAAAAGGAAGGTCTGCAAGAATGTCACAGAAATTTGGAGGCTGGGGATTTCTTTAAGATTTGGCCTTAACATTGAGGGATGAATTCACCAGAAGATGGTCGAAACCCACTAAGTTGAGGAGGATTCTAGAACAAAAGAGGCCTTGGGTGATGTCCACGTTGTAGCTGGGAGCCTATAATCCTTTAGAGATAGGAAAGCAAAGGTGGTGGTAGGGCAGGGAATGTAGATGGGAACCCTGAGATCAGCCGCCCCAGGGACTACAAGAACCCTGGGACACTGCGCACATGTTTGTGTGGGTGGGCTGAACAGTGTAGGCTGGGGAGGTGGGAGAAGAAGAATGCTCTAGAGGCCTCAGCACAGCTATGGACATCAATAGCCAGACAGAGGTTGATACCCCAGGTCAGGGAGGGAGCGGCCAGCAGAGGCCAGAGAAAACAAGGGTGCCCAGGAGGAGAAGCAACCCAATCAGAAAAGGGGGCAGCCTTGAGAGAAGGAAGAAGAGTTACAAGAAGCATAGTGAAACTACCAGGGTTTTGTCTCCAGAAAAGCCTGAGTTTTGTACCCCAAATGACTGAAGTGCCTTGAATTAGGAGCCCTCATTTTCCATTATCAAGCGACAGAAGAGCTTTCAGTCTCTCTTCTAATCCCCATTGTGACTGGGTAAAAAGTCTATGTGGTCACCTGTGGAAAGTTGAAAGGCCTAACCTCCTCGTCAAACCCTTGCTGCCTGCTGCTGTCCTGCGAAGAACCATGTCCCTTCTCTCCAGAGAGAACGAAGTCACTCGGATGGGGAGGGGGGATTCTCGCATTGTGACCAGCGAGTGTGGGGAGCAGAGGTTCACTGAGGTCTAGAGGGCTAGGCTCTGCGGTCTCAGAGCTCAGAGACAACGTGACATGGCCCTTCCCCTCACAGATGGAGAAATGGATGTCCAGAGAAGAGAGGAGTTGGCCCACAACCACAAAATCCCATCTCGTGCTCTTCTCCAGGTGCCATTTCAGGGGACAATCCCCCATTTCCAGAAGGTAGCAACTGGGGTTCCAGGCCCCAGATATAGCCACAGCCCATACCCCGTTCGAAAAATGCCCAGATTCTCCTGGGGCTGCGAGCACCCTTCCACCCAGCGACAACACGAGCCATTAGTGGTGAGGTTGTGGACAGGGGCTTCGGCTGCTAGTTTCTCCCGCTCTAAAAGGGAAGAGTGTCCTGCATGCAGGTGGACATCACCACTAGGCACCACATATGGCCCCTGCACTTCAGAGACCACTGAGGGTATGACCAGCAGTGCCCCTACCCCTGTGAGAGCCCCTCGCATACTCGCCTTTCTCTTTCAAGAATCACCAGCCAGCCACCCAATAGGCTTGGGGAACTCCATGTGGGCCCGTGCTAAATTGGGGCAGGGGGCCCATTCTGATGAATTGCCCTCAGGGAACAGGAGGGGTGTCATTGTGCTCTAAACTGGGGATGTATTTCTCATGAATGATGATTTTCTCGACATATCTCTCCTGTGGAGGCGGCTTCGCTGGCTTAGCGTTCCCATGCATAATTTCCCTTGCTCCAAAAATTAGTCTCCAGTCATATAATTTTCTGTGGGCACAAAGGCAAGCCAGGTCATCCTCAGAAAGGATGGCCTCGACAGAAACCTCTGGTGACCATGATCCTCAGAGCCCTCCCTCAGCAAGGGCCTGGACCCACCCACACGTTCTGGTTGCCACAAGGCCCAGTGCCCCAGGGAGACTGCGCACAGAGAGCCCTGGAGAATGTCCCTTTCTGGGAAGAGCCTTTCTGAAGACATCCCTCCATGCACTCCCACATGTACTTTTTGGAGACAAAGCAGTGGGAAGCAGTAAGCAGCCAATGGGAGTTCAGCAATGTGCCTCCACACGCATGGTGCCTTTGGTTATTATGGGACATGAATACTTGGAGGCTGACCATCCAGGGCCAAGCCCCGATTGTTGCATCCTGCCCTCCGATGATAGGGCCACTTCCCGGTGGGTTCTTCCTGAACCGTCACCCACGGGGGGCACTGGGGAGAGACCAGGGGCACAGTTCAAAACAATAAGAGGCACAGCCTGTCCTCGCACCTGCACGATGGGGGAATCAGGGCTAGGGGGCCTGGCAAAGTGGGGCAACCGGGAGTGTGGATGGGCCGAGGCGGAGCTCCTGAGGAGAGGAGATGTCAGGACGGTAGGGAAGCAGAAAGCTGCAGGTTTCAGGAATTGGTTTTGAGGAGTATGAGTTCTGGGGTCTTGTGGGTGTAGCCCCAAGGTGAGGAAAAAGGTGCCATAAGAAGCAGGACCAATGATAAGAGCCCTAGAAATATGAGAGATCCCGAGTTAGAGGGGGAGGCTAGAGGAGGAGAGGGAGAGGTGTAATCGCTTGAGGTCTTTAGAGCCAATTTTGGGCGGGAGACTCAGAAAACAGCCCCAAGGATCTTGGGGCTGCAGTGTGGGGTTGGATGGTGGGAGGAGGAGGGAGAGTAGCCAAGGCAGGTCCAGTGATCCCAGGTGTGGGGAGCAATGTGGGTCCAGGGTTGGAATTTCTGGGAACTGGGGAGATGCCACAAGACTTTGGGGGTACCTTGGGGCCTGTCAGAGCCAAAGGTGGGGGCGGGACACAAGAAGAATGCCATGAGAATACCCTGGGGTCTTTGGGGTCAGCCACAGGTGGGGCACCTCAGTATCTGTGAGAAGAAAGGGTTTTCTAAAATTGAGACTTGATGTGCAAGAGGCAGTGAGGTC
>NW_027399946.1:0-6560 GCF_003265705.2 Callorhinus ursinus
AGCCAACAGAAAGGGTGAATATCCAACTTTTGCATTGACATGGATGGGACTGGAGGAGATTATGCTAAGTGAAATAAGTCAAGCAGAGAAAGTCAACTATCATATGGTTTCACTTATTTGTGGAACATAGGAACAGCATGGAGGACTTTAGGAGTTGGAAGGGAAAAATGAAGGGGGGAAATCGGAGGGAGAGATGAACCATGAGAGACTATGGACTCTGAGAAATAGACTGAGGGTTTTAGAGGGGAAGGGGGTGGGGGGATGGGTTAGCCTGGTGATGGGTATTAAGGAGGGCACGTACTGCATGGAGCACTGGGTGTTATACAAAACAATCGTGGATCACCACATCAAAAACTAATGATGTATGGTGACTAACATAACATAACAACATTTAAAAAAAAGGAAATAGAAACAATTATTAGAAATTATTATAAACAACTATATGCCAATAAACTGAGCAACCTGGATGAAATGGATGCCTTCCTGGAAACTATAAACTCCCAAGACTGAAACAGGAAGAAATTGACAATCTGAATAGGCCAATAACCAGTAACAAGATTGAAGCAGTGATCAAAAACCTCCCAAAAAACAAGAGTCTAGGGCCTGATGGATTCCCTGGGGAATTCTACCAAACATTCAAAGAAGAAATAATACCTATTCTCCTGAAGCCGTTTCAAAAAATAGAAACAGAAGGAAATCTTCCAGACTCATTCTATGAGGCCTGCATTACCTTAATCCCCAAACTAGTGATGGTGTCTTTAGGGAAAGAGAGAGCTGATGGCTCAGAGCCTGGTGAAGAAGGCGATGCAGAGAACACAGGTGTTAAAGTCCTTTTAGAAGGAGTTTCCACGTGACATCAATTGTAAGATTTCTTCCTTATCTGCCTATGAAACCTCTAGTAATGCATCATTGTCATGACCTTGATGAGTTGCATCCATCTGGTGAACACCTCTCTACTGGATCTCACTTGAACGTGGACAGGAGGAAAGTCTCCATTCCTTGGGAATCTATTCCTCTTCACATTATCTCACCCCGAATTGGAGTGAAGAACAGAAATGCAAAAAGGGGCTTCATCCATGCAGCAAGTGGAATTCCCTCAAACAACCTGGCTCTTCGGGGCAGGCAATCAAACCAACCAGGACAGAAGAGATGTAGGTGGTATTTCCAATGTGCAGTTGCCACTACCTCTGACTCCAGCCACTCTTACTCGGGAAGCTTCATAAAGTAGCAAAGCAATATCTAGTTCCTTGGTTCCCATGTCTTAAATGAATCTTTTTCTCAAAATTCTGCTTTTTATTTGTATTTTGAAAGTTGTGTTCTCCTTTGCTACATAGTACCCTTTTCTCCCCAATTACCCAACTTTTTTAAAATTTAAATTCAGTTAGCCAAGGTACAGTAAGTACATCATAGGTTTTTGATATAATGTTCAATACCTAATTACCCAACTTTTACTGGTGAATTGTCTATTCCGGTTGGTAATTTGCCAAACATTAGCAGCATGTTTATATATATCACCCTCTTTATATTGATTCGGTTTAGGTTTTCCACTACCATTGGCTGGGAAACCCTTGAGGATGAATTCAGACATGAGCTGTGCTGTAGCCCTCCCCATGGCGGCCATCCCTTCTGGGGAAGGAGGGAAGAAGGCCCAGTGGACATGACTCAGGGTCTGCCCTGAGCCCTGCCTGGGAGGGTTTCCAAGAGGAGTCCTTCACCCATCCCAACCATGGCCAGTCCCTCTGCAACATGGTGTTCATGCTAATGGTTTGTGCTTCACAGAGCTGCTTGGGGTTTACGTAAGATCATGCACCTTAAGTGCTCAGCATGGGTCCCAGCGCATAGTAAGAATTCAAAATAATATTAATAATTATTATAACTACTATTCTAAACTCCCAGTGGTAGGAGCTCAGGGTCTGTATTCAGCCACACCTGGGTTGAGTCCTATTTCAGAGCTTGTCAGTGCCTCCAGCCATTTTTCTAAGTAGGAAGGGAAAATTCAAGAAAAAAAAAAACAAGTCCAGTCTTTCCTTAAAAAGTTTATACTGTGATCTCTAATAAAAAATTTGAATTGGAACAATCTGGTGCTGATTGGCATTCCATCTTTGAAAGGATAATGCACATCTCACATCACTATGCCCAATATGCTTGCATCAACTTTGAGCTATGTGTGAGCCTTAGTAAGTATCACGTGGTGGCTTTCTTCTTTTTATACAAAACTCTACCATGTTATCTGCATGAGCTAAATAAATTTGAGTTGTTTTAAAACACTGCTCCAACAAAACCCCAAACCAGTGTTGGGTTGGTGCCTTATTTCTTCCTATAATAAGTCTCTTTATATCTATTGATATTATAAAGTAATATTATATGTCATGTAGTATTATATTTCATTAAATTATTATTATATTACATATTATAATCACATTAACATATAATCATATACATTATAAAAATATATACTGTGTTATTATGTTATATTGATAATTATATGTTACAGCATTTTATAATAATTAAATCATATTACATATTATATGTAACAACTATATATGTTATATAAAAATGCATTATAATTAATCAATAACAATATGTAATATACATACATAATATATGCACAATATATTAATACTAATATAATATAATATATTAACATATTGTTACATGTATCACCATTATAATTATGTTATGGAATTGTATTAATTATATTTATATATTGGAATATAATATATAACATATAATATATAAAATATACACTATATATTATATATTATTATCATATTAATAGATGTACCATATTAATATGGTATATTATATGTTATATATACTATCATATATATTATAGTATGTAATATATACTATATATAATTTAATATAGGTGCTTTGTATAATGGAATAATACACTTATAGCATACTATATTCTATAATATATTGTAGTTACACTAGAATATTATTTACTCACTAAATTGAGTTTTTCAGGCAATTAACAAATATTTAAGTACCTATTATGTGTCAAGCACAGTAGGGCTACAATGGTGAGCAAGACAGAGACCCTGACCCCAAGGAGCTTACAAGTTAATGGGGAGATTCATGGGGGAATAGAATACCAATGTGTACTGTACAGCGATCATGCTATTCAAAAATAATTCATAGGAACTTCAGTGAAGTGAAGATAGCAAGGTCTCTGCTCCATGTGAAGGCTGCAAAATGTTCTAAGAGTGTCAAGAGCTGTGGTTTTACCTTTTTTTCCCTACTGGCAAACTTAGCAACTTTCCACACATTCTATGGAAGTGAAGGACTCAGCAAATAGAAGAGTCATAAGTATACACAGAGGCTGGGTCCCCAGGCTCTGGGCTGGGTACCCCACAGCTTCATGGTCACATGTATCCTCACAACACACCCCAAGGGCCTTGCTGCCAATGAGCAAATCCTGCAGCCGAGCTATCGGGACTCCTTCACCTTTGCTGATGGACTTCTGAGGATACTCAGCCCTTCTCATGAATGATCTCCATGCCCTAAGTCTTCTCCATAAAGAAGAATGGCATAAGAATCTGACTTGAAACTAATTTTGTCATGAAACAATTCACAAAGAATGACAGGATGCCATTTCATGAGTCAGTTTTCTAGGGCTGCTGTAACAAAGCACATAAACCTAGTGACTTAAAGCCACACACATCTATCCTCCTCTAGGCTGGAGGCCAGAAGACAAAATCAGGGTCACCAGGCGTGAGCAGGGCTGCGTCCTTCAGGGGATCCAGGGGAGAATCTGTCTCCTGCTTTCCCAGCTTCCAGGGGCAGCAGGCATTCCTTAGCACAAGGTTCCTGGCTCAGCTCCTCCAATGCCTCCTTCCAGTGTCACATCCCCTACTTCTCTCTGTGTCTGACCCCTCCTGCCCACTTTTAGAAGGAGACTTGCAATTATAGCAGGCCCACATATCATCTGCATGCAGTCCCTTTTGCTGGGTAAGGGAACATAGTCACAGGCTCTGGAAAAGGACATCTTAGGTGTGATGGGTTGGTATTAGTCATTTACGCCAATAATTGTAAAATAATGAAATGGAACCTGAGGATCTCGTTGTCAGTGTTGGTGTGACAAAGCATCTCCATAACTTCTCTGGAGTCAGTATTTCTCTCTGGCTGTGTGAACGGGGTGTGTGCCTGGGGCTGCACCTGCCCTCGTTCCTGAAAGGTGTCTATTCCTTCTTTTATTTATTTATTTATTTTATTTATTTTATTATGTTATGTTAGTCACCATACAATACATCGTTAATTTTTGATGTAGTGTTCCACAATCCATTGTTTTCATATAACACCCAGTGCTCCATGCAGTACGTGCCCTCCTTAATACCCATCACCGGGCTAACCCATCCCACCTCCCCCTTCCCCTCTAAAACCCTGTTTGTTTCTCAGAGTCCATAGTCTCTCATGGTTCATCTCTCCCTCCAATTCTCGCCCCCCTCATTTTTCCCTTCCTTCTCCTAATGTCCTCCATGCTATTCCTTATGTTCCACAAATAAGTGAAACCATATGATAATTGACTTTCTCTGCTTGAGTTATTCCTTCCAATGACAGCCTTCCTCTCCCAGTCAGGACCACATTTCTCTCTGCAGGCACCTGAGAGGGATGCATTCCTGATCACCAACTGCACTCACATGCCGATTGTAATGGATTCTTGCTTCACCACTTCAGGGCAGTGTGGCTGGGGACAAATCATCTCTCAGGTTTGCATTTTCTGCCTCTCAAAAATGTGAATAGTAATAGATGTGGGTCATATATAAATGAGCAGAAAGAATAATTTATTTTGAGACTTAGAAGAGTGAATGCACAGGAAAACCATCCTACAACATTTAGCAAACAGCAGGTACTCATATGTGATAGCCATTTTTACATTTACTATTAAAAAACATCTTCTGCCTGCAGCCCAAATATCTGGCCACAGCTTTGAGTATGAACTTACACCAACAAAGTCCCTCTTCTTGGATGTCCAGATATATGGTATTCCCAAACCGCAGCATGGGACTCAGACAGATCTAAAGTTGCATGTGACTCCTTCATTCATGAGTGATGTCCACAAACATTTCTCGTCTGTTAAAGAGGGTACACATATCCTGATCTCTCTTTGTGCCATCCTGAGATATTACTGTGCCCTCCAACACATCCCCCAGATAGATTCAAGTAAAACACAAAAGTGAGAAATTGATGTTTCACTGAAAGTAATATGGGGAAGAAGGGAAAAGGATTTCCATAAAATGTCAGATAGCAACACACTTTTAACATTCTGTGTGTTCTTATTCAAATACTAAGCCCTCTCATCCTCCACTCTCACCCCCTCCCTAGTCCCTTTCTCCCTCATTCTCTTGACTTCATATTCTGACATCCTTCACTCAAACTCAGATCAGTATAGAAAAATTCCCTTGGGATCGATCACCTACAAAGACAGAAGGAAATAGACAGAGTCACCTACCTTCCTGGAGGCAAATAGTTTATTTACATTTTTGTACATTTTCATATTAAAGGGTAATTATAAACACTGGACACAATGCCCGAAAGGAAAGCCCCAATGCTGGTGGCATTCATTATTATGCTTATTTCTGTTCATATTTATGTTGGAGGGAGTGAAGTCTTCCCTTGCTTCTCCATTCAAGAAGAACCATTAGCATCAGTGCCCAAACACAACCATGTGATGCGCCCCCTGGCCCATAGATAGAAAACACATTCTTAGACAGAGGTAAATGGGATGGACTTCATCACACGGGGTCAAGAACAAGAGATGATGATTGCTACTTCCTATGCAAGAAGGGGGCAAACAAATTGAAGAAAAACAAATTTGTAACATGCATCCAACAACTATGGATGCATCCCACAATACGTATTCAGTATTTTCATATACTGAAACCCTATAAAAGTCCTATGGAAAGAGTCATTATTATCCCCAGCTCAGCTACCCCATTTTCTCACGACCAAACTGAAAATCAAGAGCTTAGGGGACTGAATTTTCTCTGGAAGCTTTTCTTTATGGCATTCTTGAGCTCCTTATTCCTGAGGCTGAAAATGACCGGGCTGAGAAAGGGGGTGAAGACTGTATAGGTGGTGGCCATCAGAGTGTTACTGTCCATAGAATGGGGGCCCTTGGGCTTGAGGTAGATAATGGAGGCAAAACTGTAGTGCACAATGACCACAGTGAGGTGGGACACACACGTGGAGAAGGTCTTGTGCCTGCCTTCAGCTGAGGGGATCCTCAATATGGCGGCCACGATGAAGACATAGGAGAGCACAATGAGGAATAAACATCCCATCAGAGCTGTGACACACACCAGGATCACACCCAAGGTGACAGAGGATGTCTCATTCCCACAGGCCAACTTCAAGAGAGAAAACACATGGCAGAGAAAATGGTGAATCACATTAGATCCACAGAAGGTGAGGTGAAAAACTATCAGGGTCACCATCATCCCCATGACTGAGCCACCAGCCCAGGTCCAGGACACCAGACGGGCACAGGTGCGGGTGCTCATGAGCACATTGTAGCGCAGGGGGTGGCAGATGGCCACATAGCGGTCATAGCCCAT
>NW_027399947.1:0-6559 GCF_003265705.2 Callorhinus ursinus
GAGAGATGATGGACTCTGAAAAACAAACTAAGGTTTCTGGAGGGGAGGGGGGAGGGGGGTGGGTTATCCTGGTGATGGGTATTGATGAGGGCACGTTCTGCGTGGAGCACTGGGTGTTATGAACAAACAATGAATCATGGAACACTGCACCAAAAACTAATGATGTAATATATGGTGATTAACATAACAATAAAAAAATTAAAAAAAATGAAAAATGAAAAAGAAGAAGATATCAGGAGAGGAAGAAAAGGGGAGTATGTCAGAGGGGTAGACGAACCATTAGAGATGATGGACTCTGAAAAACAAACTGAGGGTTCTAGAGGGGAGGGGGGTAGGGGGATGGGTTAGCCTGGTGATGGGTATTGAGGAGGGCACGTTCTGCATGGAGCACTGGGTGTTATGAACAAACAATGAATCATCGAACACTGCATCAAAAACTAATGATGTAATATATGGTGATTAACATAACAATAAAAAATTAAAGAAAAAAAAAAGAAGATAAAATAATGGAAAATAAAGAAGCTGAAAAAGAGAGAAAGAAAAGTATTGGATCACAAAGGGAGATTTTGAGAACTCAGTATTTCCCTAAAGTGAAAAAATATCCAGATAATAGGGGTCCCAGAAGATGAGGAGAGGGACGGGGGGTAGAAGGTTTATTTCAACTAATTGGAGCTGAGGACTTCCCAACTCTGGGGAAGGAAACATGTACTCAAGTCTGGGAGGCACAGAGAACCCCTCTCAAAATCAATAAAAATACGTCAACATTTTGACATATAATAGTCAAGCTTTCAAATTTCAGTGATAAAGAGAAAATCCTGAAAGCAGTCAGGACAAGAGGGCCTTAACCTACAAGGGTAGATACATAAGTCCAGCAGCACACGTGTCCCCAGAGACCTGGCAGCCCAGAAAGCACTGCATGATATATTCAATGTGCTAAATGGGAAACTTATACAGCCAAGAACATTTCATCCACGGAGCCTATCATTCAGAGTACAAGGAGAGATAAAGAGTTTCCAGGACAAAAAAAAACTTAAGGATTGTGAACATTAAACCAACACTGAAAGAAATATTTTTGGGGATTTTGAGTGAAGAGAGAGCCCAAAGGAAACAAAAATCCAGAAAGGAAAAGAGACAAGCTAGAGAAAC
The DNA here is from genome assembly GCF_003265705.2 of Callorhinus ursinus. Classification (NCBI taxonomy): domain Eukaryota; kingdom Metazoa; phylum Chordata; class Mammalia; order Carnivora; family Otariidae; genus Callorhinus; species Callorhinus ursinus. The sequence continues at coordinate 1,147 of NW_027399947.1, forward strand.
AGCAATTTGCAGATAATGCAATGACACTGAATTCATTACTTTCAATAATTACTCTGAATGTAAATGGACTCAATGCTCCAATCAAAAGACACAGGCTATCAGCATGGATTAAAACAAAACAAAACAAAAAAACACCCAGCAATATGCTGCTTACAAGCAACTAGTTGTAGAGCCAAAGACACATCCAGATTGAAATGGAGGGCATGGAGAATCCTTTATCACACTCATAGACAAGAACAGAAAGCTGATGGGGCCATCCTTATACTTCAGACAAACCAGATTTTAAACCAAAGCCTATTATAAGAGATAAAGAAAGACACTATATCATGATAAAAGGGTCTATCCAACCCAAATATCTAACAATTATAAATATTTATGCCCCTAACTTGGGAGCAGCCAAACATATACACCAATGAATAACAAAATTAAAGGAGCTCATTGATAATAATGCAATACTAGTAGAGGACTTTAACACCCCACTCACAGCAATGGACAGATCATCTAAGCAGAAGATCCACAAGGAAACAAGGGCTTTGAATGACACACTGGACCAGTGGGACTGCACAGAGATATTCAGAGCATTGCCTCCTAAAACAGCAGAAAACACATACTTTTGGAGTGTACGTGGAACATTCTCCAGTATAGATCACATACTGGGTGAGAAATTAGGTCTTACTAGTACAAAAAGATTGACATCATACCATGCATATTTTTAGACCACAGTGCTATGAATCTTGAAGTTAACCACAAGAAAAAATGTGGAAGGACCACAAATACGTGGAGGTTAAAGAGCATCCTACTGAAGAATGAAAGGAGAACAAGGAAATTAAAGAATTAAAAAAAATACATGGAAGCAAATGAAAGCAGGACAACTCAGAGCCTTTCAGATACAGCAAAGGCGGTCCTAAGAGGGAAGTATATGGCAATATAAGCGTTCCTCAAAAAACAAGTTATTATTCTCCAATACATGACCTAACCCAGGAATGGACCCGCAACTCTATGGTCAACTAATCTTTGACAAAGGGGGAAGGAATAGCCAATGGAAAAAAGACAGTTTCTTCAACAGATGGTGTTGGGAAAATTGGACAGCCACATGCAAAAAAAAAAAAAAAAAAAAAAAAAACAAACCACTTTCTTAATTAAAAAACAAAAAAAAAAAAAAAAAAAAAAAAAAAAGAACCCAGACCACTTTCTTACATCATACACAAAAATAAACTCAAAATGCATAAAAGACTTACATATGAGGAAGGAATCCATCAAAATCAAAATCCATCAAAAAGAGGAGAACACAAGCAACAACGTCTTTGACCTTGGCCACAACTTCTTCCTAGACATGTCTCTAGAGGCAAGGAAACAAAACCAAACATGAACCATTGGGACTTCCTCAGGAAAAAAAAGCTTTTGCACAGCAAAAGAAACAATCAACAAAACTAAAAGGCAGCCTACACAATGGGAAAAGACATTTGCAACTGACCTCTCAAGTAAAGGCCTAGTCTCCAAAATCTATGAAGAACTCATTAAACTCAACCTCCAAAACCCAAAAAATCCAATCAAGAAATTACCAGAAGACATGAACAGACAAATCTACAAAAGAACACATAAATGGCTGACAGACACATGAAAAAAATGCTCAATATCACTCTTCATCAGAGTAATACAAATCAAAACCATAATGAGATACGACTTCCCACCAGTCAGATTGCTAAAATCAAAAGCTCAGGAAACAACATATGTTAGCAAGGATGCAGAGAAAGGGGAACCCTCTTACACTGCTGGTGGGAATGTCAACTGGTGCAGCCACTCTCAGAATAGTATGGAGGTTCCTCAGAAACTTAAAAATAGAACTACCCTATGACCCAGCAATTGCACTACTAGGTATTTATCCAAAGGATATAAATGTAGTGATTAGAACGGGCACATGCACCCCAATGTTACCGCAGCAATGTCCAAAGAGCCAAACTACGAAAAGAGCCCTGATGTCCATCAACTGATGAATGGATCAAGAAGACTTGGTATAGATACACAATGGATATTACTCAGTCATCAACAAGAAGGAAATCTTGCCCCTTGCCACACTGTGAATGGAACCGGAGGGTATTATGCTAAGTGAAATAAGTCATTCAGAGAAAGACAAATACCATAAGATTTCACTCATATGTGGAATTTAAGATACAGAACTGATGAACATAGGGGACGGAAAGGAAAAATAAAAGAGGCTAAAAACAGAGAGGGAGAAAAACCATAAGAGACCCTTAACTACAGAGAACAAACTGAGGGTTGCTGGAGGGGAAGTGGGTTGGGGGATGGGGTAATTGGTGGATGGGCATTAAGGACGGCCCTTGATGTCATGAGCACTGGGTGTTATATGCAACTGATGAATCAATAAATTCTACACCCAAATTAACAATATACTATATGTTAGCTAACTTGAATTTAAATAAAACTAAAAAATACAAGTAAAAAAAAAAGAGGTATGCAAAAAATGTAAAAAAATCACTTCTCACTAGCTTTTTAAAAATACATAAGTATTTTTCACTTTAAACATATGTTAATATAAGATGTATGTGGAATTTAAGAAATGAAACAGATGAACATATGGGAAGGGGGAAAAGAAAAAAAAATGAAAGACGGAAACAAACCACAAGAGACTCTTAAGGATACAAACTGAGGGTTGATGGAGGGAGATGGGTGGGGGGTAGGCTAGATGGGGGATGGGTATTAAAGAGGGCACTTGTGATGATCACGGGGGTTGTATGGATGTGATGAATCTCTGAATTCTACAACAGAAACCCATTTTGCACTGTATGATCTCTAACTACAATTAAAATTAAACAAACCTGTGTTAAGATGGATTTGTCAATACTATTTTAAGTGAATTAAGAAGTATTTTAGGGAGCAAGATGGCAGAGGAGTAGGAGACCTAGATTTCGTCTGGTCTCAGGAATTCAGCTGAATAGGGATCAAACCATTCTGAACACCTACGAACTCAACAGGAGATCGAACAGGAGAGTAGCAACAACTCTCTGAACAGAGAAGCGACCACTTACTGGAAGGTAGGATGTGTGGAGAAGTGAATCCGAGGCGATATTTGGGAGGATAGACGGCGGGGGACGGGACTCCGCCGGCCGCTTCTGGCAAGTGCTAGAGCCGCGGAGCACAAAATCGGACCTTTTAGAAGTCGGCTCCGCTGAGGGACGTCGCTCCAGTGGCTAAGCGGGGGTGAAACCCTCACGGGACAGTGGGGTCTCAGGACCCTTGGGGTCACAGAAAGACCGGGGGAGCCTGAGTGTGCCAGAGCTCCCAGGTATCGGAGCGGGGAAGCCGGCTGCAGAGACGGAGCCAAGGCGCGGGCTCTCAGCTCGGGGTGGCCATAAACTGTGATCCGCGGCCCAGTCGGGCCACTGCTCCTGCAGCAGGGACCCAACAAGCGGCAGAGCCGGGGAGACTCCCCTTCCTTCCCGGGGAGGAGCGGCGCGTGAACGCACCGCAGGGAACTGCTGGGTTTGGAGACTCCACACGGGGTCGGGTGCCAGAGATAGCAACGCTCGGTCACAGGCCAGGTGAGCACGGAGTGCGGCCAGAGACCGGGGACAAGGGAGTGACTGCTTTTCTCTGGGGGCACACTGAGGAGCGGGGCCCCGAGTTCTCAGCTCCTCCGGGTGGAGATTGGGAGGCCACCATTTTTGCCCTGGTCCTCCAGGCTGTACGGAGAGCTTGCAGGGAACAAAACCTCCTGAGATCAAACCCAAGCAGCTTGCTTAGCCTGGACTGACAAGGGCGGAGCAATTCAGCCTCCGGCAAAGACATTTGGAAACCATAGCAACAGACCCCTCCCCCAGAAGATCAGCACGAACAGCCAGCAAGCCAAGACCAAGTTTACCGATCAAGGAGAACGGGAGAACTCCAGCGCTAGGGGAATACTGCAAATAGAATTCATGGCTTTTTTTTTACCATGATTCATTAGTTCATCAAAGTTAATTTTTGTAAACTGTTTTTTTTTCTTTTTCTTTTTCCCTTTTTCAACCAACATCTTATCAATCTCTTTTAAAAAAAAACATTTTTTATTTTTCATTTTTAGAGTCATATTTTATCCCTTCATAGTAGTTACCCTTATTTTTGGCATATATATATGTTTTTCTCTCTTTAAAATTTTGAGATACAGTTTCTTCTAACAGATAAAAATATACCCTAAATCACTAGTGTATGGTTCTGTTCTAGTCTCCTGCCTGATCACATTCTCTCCCTTTTTTCTTTTTTTTTTTTAAATCTTTCTTTTTTCAAACAACTTCTTATCTTATCAAGTCCTTTTATAAAATCTTTTATACTTTTCATCTTTACAGTCATCTTGTATCCCTTCATTGTATCAACCCTTATTTTGTACATATATGTCTTTCTTCCTTTAAAATTTTACGAGGCACTTTATATTAACAGACCAAAATACGCCCAAAATCTAGTGTGTGGCACTGATCTATGCGCTAGCCTGATCATATTTGATCACATTCTGCTTTTTTTGTATTGTTCTGTTTTTGTTTTTATCTTTTTTTCTTTTTTCTTTTCTTTTTTTCCTCTTTCTTTTTTCTTTCTTTCCCTTTCTTTTCCCCTGGTTTCAGGTCTTTTCTGATTTGTATACAGTATATTTGCTGGGGACGTTGTACACCTGTTAGCATTTTGTTCTCTCATTCATCTATTCTCCTCTGGACAAAATGACAAGATGAAAAAAATCACCTCAGCTAAAAGAACAAGAGGTAGTACCGTCAGCCAGGGACCTACTCAATACGAACATTAGTACGATGTCGGACCTAGAGTTCAGAATCATGACCTTAAAGATACTAGCTGGGCTTGAAAAAAGCGTGGAAGTTATTAGAGAAACCCTTTCTGGAGAAATAAAAGAACTAAAATCTAACCAAGTCGAAATCAAAAAGGCTATTGATGAGGTGCAATCAAAAATGGGGGCACTAACTGCTAGGATAAATGAGGCAGAAGAGAGATTCAGTGATATAGAAGACCAAATGATGGAAAGTAAAGAGGCTGAGAAAAAGAGGGAGAAACAACTACAGGATCACGAGGGCAGAATTCGAGAGATAAGTCATACGATAAGACGAAACAACATTAGAATAACTGGGATCCCAGAAGAAGAAGAAAGAGAGAGAGGGGCAGAAGGTATATTGGAGCAAATTATAGCAGAGAACTTCCCTAATGTGAGGAAGGAAACAGGCATCAAAATCCAGGAGGCACAGAGAACCCCTCTCAAAATCAATAAAAATAGGTCAACACGCCGACATCTAATAGTAAAACTTACGAGTCTCAGAGACAAAGAGAAAATCCTGAAAGCAGCTCGGGAGAAGAGATATGTAACCTACAATGGTAAAAATATTAGATTGGCAACAGACCTATCCACAGAGACCTGGCAGGC
>NW_027399948.1:0-6559 GCF_003265705.2 Callorhinus ursinus
AGAAGGACCACTGAGCATTACCAAGGCCATGGCCAGACTTACCTTCAGCTTATGCTCCAACATCATATTCTGTTCTTTTAGTATGTTTTCTCTCTCCTTCTCCATCTTCTCTTTCAGTTGGACTATGTTTTCCTGGAGAGTCCTTTCTTGAGCCTCCATCTGCTGTTGCTGCTCCAGTAGTTTCTGTCTTAGCAGCTCCTGTTCCCTCTCAGCTGACTCCTTGCTGACTCGCTCCGCTGCCACAGGAAAGTTTGGAGAGGGAAGAAAATTAAGTGAGGATTGATCTCTATCTTTCTAAGCTCAGAGACAAAACCAGATTGGAAAGGAAGGTGGAAAATCTCTGAATTCTTCATGTCCACACCACCGGAAGCACATTTTGGAATATTTGGAGAAAGGCCCTGTCTGGCTGACATACAACCACAACTCCCCTTGTTTTTAGATTTAGCAGAGTTGTTCCAAATAGAGGAAGCTCCTTGTTTTGCCCTCACACCTGACAGAGGGAGCTACCCAACCCATTGTGAGCCAAGCCCTGCCCCATACCTGCTATGGCCTTCTCCCTGTCAGTGAGGGCTTTATCTGCCTGCCAGATGGATTTCTCTATTGAAGCCTGCGACTGCAGAAAGCTCTGGAGGACCTCATTTGCCTGAGGAACCAAGAAGGAGCAAAGAACTTAGAGTTCCACTATGGAGATTAGTGCTGCAAAAACAAGTATGTCCATGTAATTTGTGCTTCATGCTTAAAATTCTACAGTGGCTCCCTACAAGGTGTGCAAGCGCCTTAGTGTGGCCACAGACTCCGTATCTCCTGCTTCCTGTGTCCTGCAGGCTCTCCCCCAGTGCTACTTCCTTCTCCCCACTCTGGGTTCCAGCCAGTCAGAACTATGTTCAGTTCTATAAATCCACAATCTCTGGTGTTTTATGTATTTGCTTTCTAATGTTGCCTCTAATTTGTACTGTTGCTCTCCTCTGTTATTTTACTGACTTTAACTTTAGGCAAGCTATTTTAACCTGCCTGTGCCTCTCAGTTCAGATCTGTAGAATGTTGACAATAAATGTAGATGTTTCTTAATGTTGAAAGGATTAAGCTAAAGAATCTAGGGAAACAGCTTTACATTATGCCTATAGGAAATAAGAGTCCAATATATATTAGTTGCATTATTATTATCATTATTGTTAAATTATTATTATATTTGTTACCACAACCTATATAGCCCATTTTCTTTTCTTTCTTTATTTATATATTTTCAAATTGGAGTGTAGTTGACACACAGTGTTACATTAGTTTCAGATGTACCACATAGTGTTTCAACAAGTTTATATATTATGCTATGTTCACCACAAGTGTAGCCAGTATCTGTCTCATTACATCGATATTACAGTATCATTGACTATATTCCTTATGCTGTGCCTTTTATTCTCATGACTTATTCAGCTCCATAACTGGAAGCCTGTATTTCCCACTCCCCTTCACCCATTTTGTCCATTCTCCCAATCCCCTCCCTTCTGGCAACCATCAGTTTGTTCTGTTTATACGTCTGATTCTGCTTTTTGTTTGCTTATTCATTTGTGGGTGTTTTTTTTAAGATTCCACTTATGAGTGAAATCATATCGTATTTGTCTTTCTCAGTCTGACTTATTTCACTTAGTGTAATATCCTTTAGGTCTACTATGTTGTCTCAGATGGCATGATCTCATCTTTTCTATAGCTCCATAATGCATAATATGGAGGCCATTTTCACAGGTTCATATGTGTTATAACTTTGTATGCAATTGTCTGTGTATTTGACTTCCTCTCTTACTTTTGATCATAATTAAGTACAATGACTCTAACTTTAACTTATAAATTGTCTGCACTTGGCATATTCAATGTTGTGTTGTTGGATGAAGAAATGAGCAATTTCTGTTCTATCTTTTGTGGATTTCAGATATCTGTACTCAATTTTTGGGAATGTATTTATCCAATCTCCTCAGGAATCAGTAACAAATAGTGGTCCTTCAAAGTTAAAGCTGTCACAATATCCCCATGCTGTTTATCACCCACAACTGGCGCTGTGCTCTCAGATTATCTGGAGACCCTTTTGGCTCTATTCTGTAGGCCCCCCATGCTCCCCTATTCCTCACCTTCACTCCTTTCCTGGGCACTTGTGAATAGTTCCACTCAATACTTTCCTTTGCTTCCCTGTAGAGCTCGTGCCCTCCAGGAACAGAGAAAGTTCCTGCTGAAATATTTTCCATTAGGACCTGTGAAAGCTGATCAAGCCTAGACTGGCAGTATTCAATGGATGCCTCTTCATTCTGCTGCAAGAAATGCTCCTTCTTATCCTTTATGAGTTACTACAAGGGAAAAGTAGGGGGATATCACCTGAAGAAAGGAACAGAAAAAAGATACCATTCCAAAGAATCTGGTAAAAGGATTGGTCTAACCGTGGTCCTCATGAGAAAAGCATTCTGTTGGAGAAGGACATGGAATAAAACAGGATTCACAAGACTTGATTTACTCACAACCTTGAATACTCTCTGCAAGACTATGGGCAAGTTTCTTAACCTCCCTGGTTCTTCTGAAATGTTGGAGTTGTATTACCTAATCTCTATGGCTCCTTGCAACTGGAGCATTCAGTGATTTTATCTTCAGTGATATGGTGATACAACAAGGAGCAATGTAAACTGAAAATGGCCTGGAATGAGGGTGTGATGAGAGAAAATTTGTTTCCTGACAGTGGGAGTGTGTTGCCAGAAAGCATCCATGCTCAGGAAAGACTTTTAGGTGTTCTGGGCAGGCTTAGAATCCATAGAGATATTCAGGTCAGAAAGATATCTATATTGATTTTACTTCAGAGATAAGAGAGGTTTCTAGACAAAGTGCCTCAGGTTTGGGAGGAAAGATAAAAGAAGAAAATATAGTCCTTTGAAACTCTGTTTCTCATGAGAATCCAGATTTCTTTATCCTTGACTAAGAGATGAGCCATGGGGTCAATAAAGGTACTTCTAGGTTTCATTCTTTAAACGGAAGGGTCCCAAAGAGTAAATACTAAGACACATTACCACCAGCTTTTTCTGAAACTCCCGCTTGTCATCCTTGAAGGAGTGCTCCATGAACACTGCAATGGCTTCCCTCTCACAGTCTGCATGCACATCCAGCAGCTCCTGGAGTGTGTCTGTGGGGAGTTTCAGTCGCTGGCCCATCTGCTCGCTGTAGTGGTCAGAGGCCTTCTGCATGGCCACTGAGTTCTCAAGCTGGGCTAGAGTTGTCACTGCATTCTCCAGACAAGGCACTGCTCCAGTATTGATGGCATCCACATAGGTCACCACCGAAGTCCTCAACCCTGAATGAGCCAGGATGTTGAAGGGATAAATATAGGATACTAGACTCTGAGACTACATTTCTGAAGTCACACTTATGCACACACACCCAAACCCCCCTTACACACACAGCCCTGCCTTCTTCTATCTTCACTTTTGTTTTCCTATTGGCTCTTAATTTTGTGGTTCTCCAGGCCACATGGCTCAAAAAAAATTTTTTTAAACCCCTTCCTCTAACATACTAAATGGTATCTGGAAAACATAATTTCCCATTAAAAAAATTAAAAGCAAAGTAGATTATATAGGTAGACAGATGAGGCAGGGCTAATCAGATTATTTTATTCCTAATTCTGAAGCTTCCAATGGATTTTTACTGATTCATGAGCTAATATTTATTTTTGGACTGCTCTAAACTCCCCAAATATTTTTTTGTATTCTTTTTGCAAATAACACTTATCAGATAGGACTTGCCTTGGGAAAACAAAAACAAAAACTAAAACAGATATTCTGTTCTTATACCCAGTTAGTGATTTATTTTTATCAGTAGAGGATTTTTTTAGATAAGTAGATGCCATAGGTATCAGTGACAAAGCGTGCAGTTTGGGAGAGGGATTTGTAAACCCCTAAAAGTGAGATAATTATAAAATATACACATCTCTTCATGGTGTGTGAATGTGTGTATACCCAAAATTCCATATAGAATCAAACAAAATGCTGAAAAACATATTATATAATATATTTTACATATATTAGGCCCCATAGAAATAGGAAAAGAAGACTCACGATTCCCGGTGACCACAACTCCCTTTCTGAGAGTCTTAGTCCTTGCCTCGGTAAAGATGTAAGAGCAAAAATTGATTGCTTGTGTCTGGAATTTAGGATCCAGTTGATATTCAGGCATATTCTCAATATTGGCTAGGAGTTTGGGGTCATTTATTGGCTGGTGAAACACAAAACACTTCCATTTTGGAAAGAAATACCTCATGTACTCTCTGGGTAGATTAAATTCTTTGATTCTGGGGTTGTTGCCTGAGGGATAGGAGCAACAGATTACTGTGGTAACAGTCTTGAGGCAAGGGAGCTAATGGTTTTTATGACAGGGATTTTGATTCCTTGCTGTCTCCTATGCTTGAAACACCTTTAACATAGACATTCAATACTTCCTTGAACATCAAACTCCTACCAGTGTGGAATTCTGGAGAGAAATTAAGGGAGACATCTGATCCAGGTAAAAGAAACCTATGGCTCATAACTCCAGACCTGAAAATGGTGGTACAGTTGTCCATTAGATGTTTACTGAATGAATGGCTAAAAGAATGGAAGGTCGAATGGAACTTTTTGGTCTAATGTAGAAACTGAGCTATGAGACCAAGAAGAGCCACAGTCAAGGGATAATGGAACAGTATTAGGAACAACAGTATTGGGAATACTCAGGCCCTGTGGCTATTTAAGGAAAATTGCTTTGATGCTAGAAATAATTTGCATAATGTCAGCTATTTTACTTCACAAAAACCTCGGAAGAATAAATGTAACTAAAATGTGATTTTAGGATGTCACCACTACTCCACAGACTACTTGAGGTAAAGGACTAGACTTGATTTAACAGCATTGCGATTCTGCCAAGCAAGTTTCTCATTAAATGTTTTGGGAAAGTATAAGTAGAAAACTAAAAGCAGGAATGAATAAATCAAAAATGATCTTTTCTCAAGGTTTAATGAAATATATACCATTATAAATGTAACCCATTAAAATAATTTATTATTTCAAAATTATAACATGGATAAATATATGAGAATTAAGAGAAAACTATGATATAGACAGTAAAATGAATGTTCTGATAATTTTCAGAAATATTGAAAAGATATAGATTGAAAAGTCATACTTCTTCAGGTTTATTTACAATACACAGTCATTTTTTTATGTGATATTTCTATACAGGCATTAGAAAATTATATCCTTCTTTGAGAAGATTAATATCTAATTGTAAAATATATTTTTATTGAACTATTTTGTATACATAGAAATATATTGATTTTCCTTGTAATTTCATGCCTAATGTGTTTCAGTCAGTTGTTTCCTTCAACACAGAAAAACAGAAGCCAAAGTAAGGCACATGTGTCTGGTCTTTGGAAAGTTTAAGCACCCACTGAAGTCTGGTAGCTAAATTAGCCATTGTTTAAAGAACAAATCAGTTTTGAATAATTTCATACTAGCCTAGGCTCTCCTTTTCTTGGGTGAACTTAAACTCCAGTTCCTAGAGCTTTTCAACCCAACCTCAAGTCACCATTTCTACAGACTTCAATGCAATCCCAAAGATAATGGACTGTGTTTAGTAGCTCCCATGCTCTGTTGCACCATCCACTGTCCAGGCCATGTTCTGATACATTCAGTCAGCTCCAAGGCATTCTCCAGATACTGATCTTCTGTAATAGGATGATCATTTAACTTCAGCTCCAGGGTGAAATCCCTTACAGCCCAGGTAAAGTCTGGAAAGAAACTCACAAACTCTGTGGAATCTTCTGTTCCATCCTCTTCTGGGGAGGACTTTGCCCTGATTAGTTTTGTGAGCTCTGTCACATAACTAGGGCATAGTTAAGGAAAAGGAAGTTCCCGCCCATCATTCCCACTTTTCTCTAACAAAAAATTACTATAAACCCTCTCTTTTGCCCTGGGTCCCCTCTGCTCCACCAAAGGCAGCTAAGTGACAGGGAAGGAAAAACTAACTTGATCTCTATTCCCATCAACTTAATGAAACATGGTGGCTTGGTCCCTGGAAGGATACTGCAGCTGCTCCAGGGCCTGGTGGTTGATGGTGCCCAAGCTGTTGTAGACAAAGGTGCTGCTCAGAAGCACAGCCAGGGCAAAGATCCATGAGTCATTCTTAGGGTCACCCTAGAAAACACATTGTAGCAAAAGTTTTGGGAGTTTAGTCTTTAGAAGTTCATTCAGACACTTATTCTATCAGTCTTTCATTTATTATTTCAGCTAACATACTTGCCATGCAAAGAAATGTTTGAAGACAGACATAGATAAAGATGTCAACTTTGATAATTACAAAGACTTTTTTCATGATTGTGACTTCTTCATACATAAAGAGATTCTAATCTTCACAGAGCTTGCTTTTTCTTCTATTGGATGAAATAAAGTAACATATATAGAAAAAATAGTACAGTACCTGGTGTGCAGTCAGGTATTCAATGATGAGTGTTAGCATTTATTCATTCTACATATAGCTATATAAAATATACCATAATTGCCAT
>NW_027399949.1:0-2412 GCF_003265705.2 Callorhinus ursinus
CCACACAGAAACCAGGGAAATGCAGAAAGCTGGAAGACACACCACAAGGGGCAAAAGCATTGCTCACAACCCAAGACCAGAGAAAGGTTTCCAAACCACGCTCCAAATCACTGGGTTCCACAGGGACAGAGACCAAACACATGCAAGCCCAAAGGGGAGGATAGGCATGCAGGGAATATGTGTGAGATGTGAAGCTCCTGGGGAAGGACTCCAGCAATGGAAACCCAATGAGGCAGCGCTGGTCACCCTCAGACCGGCAGGTGTCTGATCTCGGGACCAGCAGCTCTAGGAAGAACATGAGGAAGCGGAGGTCCAATGCAGGTCCCCTGGAGAGAAGTGTGTTGGGAACCCGTCTGGGAGAACAGTGAGCAGCACCCATCCCAGTCCGCAGGTGCATCCATCACTTAGCGTGCTCAGCCTAAACCCTCAGTGTGATGGCTCTACTGGGGAATGGGGGGGGACCATGCCTGGAGGACCTGTGGCTCCACTGTCAGAGGTCACCAACTTGATCCATGCACAGGTGGGGAAACCCAGCCACACCCTGAAGCGTTTCTGGGAACAGTAGCCATCTCAGTGGCAGCTGACCTGGGAGGTCAACCTTCCAGCTGCCTGAGGTGGGATCGAGCCACAGACCAGCACACTAGCCAGAAATGGAAGGAGAACCAGTTCTTCATTTCAATAGTTTCTAAGTTACTGGTTTGTTCCTCTGGTTAGTATACTTTGCATTCTGGGATATCTCTGCCTCTCTAAGGTCTTAAAAAAGTTCTCTTCATGTTCTCTGCTGGAGAGGTTCTTGAAAAATCTCTGGTTTATAGGTAAAAATCATCTGGAATTGACTTTCGTTGGCACAGCCATGCCGGGAAAAGTATGGAGCTTCCCCAAAATACTAAAAATAGAACTCCTGTATGATGCCACTCCCGGGTAAACACTTGCAGGAAATGAAGTCAGTTTCTCGAAGTAAGATCTACACTCTCCCACCCAATCTCCCCGAGGAGGGGCGGCCACCCTTAGCAACAGGGCACCCGTGTGGGAAGTCATAAGCAACCCTCCCCTTGAGGTAGGTGCCTCCCTGCACAGGGGCTGCCCCAAGGCTGGGAGGACTCCACAGCCGAGCATTCCATGTCCTGGATACTAGGAGGAACCAGCAACTGCAGTTCTGACAGGTCCTCTGGGGACAGTCCAGCATCTACAGGTCCCACAGGTCCTCCGGGGACAGCACCTTGAGGGGCTTGTGGTCCAGCAGGCACCTGTTCAGGTGCCACACAACCTCGATCCCAATGGCCAGATCGACCCCCATGTCCTGGTGACAGGCCAAGGTCAGTCGGTGAACCTCCACCACCGACCCCTCAAAAAAGGTCCCCATGTAGTAAAAGTCACCCTTGTCCCTGGGGGTGTGCACCTGGGACTGTGGCCAATGCTCATAGCTGAAGTCCTTGCGGGCCGCCCGGTAGAAACTGGGGTGCAGGGTGCCGAAGAGAGGGGGAAAGGATCTCCACGCTCACATGGTCGCGGAACTTCATGTCCACCTCCCTGCACACCAGGTAGTCCACCTCACGGAGGAAGTGTAGAGCTATTCTTAGAAAATAGATTGTAAACCCTCAGGAGTGATTGTGGAAGCAGCTGAAACATCAGCAGCGCTCCTGTTCTCAGGCTATTGAACGCAATGTCCCGGTAAGAGCAGGACCCCATGATCCCCAGGGGCAGGGCACAGGCTAGGAGCTAGGAAAGAACGTCACCCTCAGTGCCCCCTTCCTGCACCTGGCGTTTGCTGGCACAAACACCCCCTCTTCCCTTATCCCACGACGGCCTCCCTGCGTGCCTGCGAGGAGGAGAGGGTGCAGGCCTGCTTCACAGCTTCAGGAGATTTGCCACCCCTTTGTCCTCCTTTCCCACGCTTTGGGGCATCTGCCCTTGCTTTTCCGATAAAAAATGAAATAAAAGCGATGTGCAGAACCCAGCTGCTGCAGCTCTACTTGCAGAGGCAGCCCCGCATGGCCGCTCAGATTGGTGTCAGAAGTTACTATACTGAAAGTGAAAAGACAGCCCCCAGAAGGAAGGAAATATTTGTACATTATGTATCTAGTAAGAGTCTATCGTCCAGAATATGTAAAGAGCTTTTACAACTCCTCAACAAAAAGACAACCCAATTTTTTTAAATTTTATTATGTTAATCACCATACATTACATCATTAGTTTTTGATGCAGTGTTCCATGATTCATTGTTTGTGCATAACACCCAGTGCTCCACGCAGAACGTGCCCTCCTCAATACCCATCACCAGGCTAACCCATTCCCCTCCCCCCCTCCCCTCTAGAACCCTCAGTTTGTTTTTCAGAGTCCATCATCTCTCATGGTTCGTCTCCCCCTCTGACATACTCCCCTTTTCTTCCTCTCCTGTTATCTTCTTCTTTT
>NW_027399949.1:2512-6762 GCF_003265705.2 Callorhinus ursinus
CCTCCAGTTCCATCCACGTCGAAAAGACAACCCAATTTTTAAAATAGACAAATGACTTGGATAGACCCTTCTCCAGAGAAGTCATGAGAGTTGGTGTTTCATGCATAGAGTCCCCCTCCAGGAGAAGGAAAAAGTTCTGGAGAATGACGTACAACCGTGGGAATTCAGCTAAGGCCAGAGAACTGTGTACCTGACATGTTTTAAGGGGTCAATGTTATTTATGTTTAGTCACAGTGAAAAAGTGAATGAGGGACTGATGCATGTCACAACATGGATGGACACTGAAAACAGCCCCAGTGACAGAAGTCAGACAGAAAATACCACTCAAATTAGAGCCATCTGTGCTCCTTAAATCCATCTGGGTTGTGCCAATAAGGGAAAGTCTCGGAGCAGTTCCAGAAAAAGAAAAATGGATCTGAACGGAAAAGGACATTTCAGACCGTGGGGCAGGTGGTGACAGTGGAAGTGGGCCTGTGGTCTGGGTTAAAATGTGGAAACCGGGACGATTTCCTCATTCAGGGTTATGTGGTGGTTCCGTGGGAGAGTTTCCCTGTTTGGGGTAAAACACACTGAAGTATTCATGTGAAGTGGTAAATGTGGTAAGGAAATGACAACTGGGGGGTCTGAGTGTGGAGATAAAGCATATTTGTGCTGTGGTGACAGGTTTACTGCACTTTGAAATCTCCGCAGAGTCAATTACTCTTCCAAACAACCATGTCAGCACCAGGTCACAGAAGCAGAGACGACATCAAACTTCGTGATGGAGGCCAAGCCCTCCCAGATCCAGTTCACCCACCGTGGAGAGGCCACTTGCCCTTGAAGGAGGCCACATGTTAGCAAGAGACTCGTGGGAGGATTAAATCCACGGCCCCTGTGTCTTGGGTGCGGTAGAAGCAGTGGGATTTGGATTTCCAATTTTCCACAACCCTCCACCAAAACCTGGGTAGAACTGTGAAAATGCATGAAGGGAAGCCTCAGGAAAGTGGACTGGGGATGCCAGAAGGGGAGGCTGGCGGGGGGAGCCTCAGCTCAGCTCCCTCCATCACCCCGAACCCCTGCTTCTCTCCAGAGGACTTTCCTTCAAAACAACCCTCCCAACTTCCCCCACCTTCTCCAAGAAATAATGTTTCTCTCCTTTCTTTCTTGCCTGTGATGTGGCCGTAGCTTGCTTGTCCCGGATTGCAAGCCTCCGCTATTCCCAAATAAACCCATTTTGCTGGTAAAATAACTGGCAGTTTTAGTTTAAGAGTAACAGAACTAATAAATTTGATAAATTTGCGAGGAATAAAACCAATATACAAAAATCAGTTGCATTTCTATGTGCTCATGACAGACTATCAGAAAGAGAAATGCGGACAACGATGTCATTTACACCTGCATCAAAAAGAACACTATACCTGGGAAGAAATTTCACCAAGGAGGTGAAAGACCTGTTCTCTGACACCCGCGCGACACTGAAGACAGGCATCGAGGGAGACACACGGAGACGGGCAGACACCGCGCTCATGGAAGAGCGGACACCGTGAAAGCACCTACTGTCCCCAAAGCCGTCCGCAGAGTCAGTGCGCTCACTACCAACCTTCCCGCGCGGTCTTCGCAGACCCCGACCCGACAGCCCTGAAGCGGGTGTGTTCGCGGGACGGACCCGGCGGGGCGGAGGCGGCGGGAGCACGGACAGAGCGGCGGGGGCCCGCTCCCTGCCCGCAGACCGCCGGGGGGGCCCCGGGAAGCGAAGCCGGGTGCGCGTGAACACAGACGCGGGGGCCGCCGGAGCGGATCCGAGTCCAGAAAGGGGAGCCCCGACAGCCCCGCGCACAGCACCCCCGGGACCCCACGTCACCGCACACAAAGCCACGGAAACCCCACGGTCTACACAGCGCGCCCTTTCTCCTCCCCTGTGAGCACGCCCCCCCCCCAGCAGTCCCCGCTCCGGCGGCTTCTCCTCATCTTCTCCTCCCACGGCGGGGCCTGAGGAGGCCGGGCTCCTGTCCGTGTGGACGCGGCCCCATGTCCTCGAGAGATGATCCTGTCAGCGTGGATGTGGTCCCACATCCTCCACAGCGGGTCCTGAGGAAGCTGGGCTCCTGTCCTTGTGGACACCGCCCCGGGTCCTCTAGAAGCCTCCGCAGCGGGTCCTGAGGAGGCCGGGCTCCTGTCCGTGTGGACGCGGCCCCACGGCCCCCAGAAGCGTCCACATCAGGTTCCCAGGAAGTCCGGCTCGTGTCACGGCGGCTGCGCAGGCCGGGCTCCGGGCTGGAGCTGGGGTCGGGCGCCCTCTGCAGGCGGGGGAGGCAGTGCAGGACAAGGTGAGCTCCCCGCTCAATGGAAGCACCTGCGCTCTCCCCGGGTCCAGCTGAAGCCATTAAATTCTGAAAATTCAAGCTGAATGGAGCCCAATATCCCCCCAACTTCTCCAAAAATAGCTAAGGAACAATTAATTGGAAACAATATGGAATGACAACCGTCCCTGACCCAAACAGTGCCACTGAACATGACCCTGGCCCTGACTGAACAAGATTCTGACCTAAACTTGATCTCAAGCCTGGCCCTGACCCCACCCCAAGACCCTAACCCTAGCCCCCAACCCGAACAAGGTTCACAATAATCACAAGGTAGAAACCATTCAAATGTCCATCAATGGTGAATGCATAAACAAAGTATGGTTAAGGGTTTGGGTCTGGGTTCAGGTTCAGGTTTGGGTCAGAGTTCTAGATCAGGGTTTGGGTTTTGGGTGAGGGTGAGGGTAATGGTTAGAGTTAGAGTTTAGGGCTTTAGGCTTATGATTTAGGGTTTAAGACCAGGCTTAGGAGATAAAGTTCAAGGTCAAATTTGGGGTTTGGGTTCTTGCTGGGGTTTGGGTTCAGGGCTCATACTCAGAGTTCTGGTTCAGGGATTGAGTTCGTGGTTCAGGGCTTGCATTCAGGGCTTGGGTTCAGAGTTTGGGTGTGCATTTCAGGACTGAGATTCAGGGTTCCAGTTTGGGGTTTAGGGACATGTTAGGTTTTATGGTTAAAGTTAGGGGTTAGAGTTAGGTTTAGGGATTACACATGCTCTTCAGTTGTCCTCATGGACACAAAATTTCTATCTGAAGTTTCTAAATCTGAAATCTCTTTAGTCTGGGTGTCAGGAGCTTGTTCAGAATTTAGGGTCACAGTAACTGCTTACCAACGGAATTCTGATCCTAGAGTCTTCCAGTCACCCAGAAACTTTTTTTTCTTGGTTCAAACATACCCTTTGCAGAGAAGGGTGAGCTGGTGCCAAACTTGGGATGATTTCAAAATGGTAGAGGTGTGAAACCAAATATTGTGGAAATGTTCCTGGAAAATGAAACAGGAGACAAATAATTTGTTGACTCCTGATTCTTCCACAATAACAAAGACCAAGTTCCCAATAGAATCTGATAATGTTCCCCAGGAAGGACTATGGTACCCACTAAGAATACCAAAAGAGGGCTCCCTCCCTCTTTTGTCCATAAGAACAAACCGGTGACTTAGAAACTATGAAATGAAGAACTGGTTCTCCTTCTTCCATTTCTGGCTAGTGTGCTGGTCTGTGGCTCGATCCCACCTCAAGCACTTGGAAGGTTGATCTCCCAGGTCAGCTGCCACTGAGATGGCTACTTTTTCCAGAAATTCTTTGGGGTGTGGCCGGGTTTCCCCACTTGTGCACAGATCAGGTTGGTGACCTCTGATAGTGGAGCCACAGGTCCTCCAGGCATGGTCCCTCCCCAACCCCCCCACATTGAGCATTAAGTATATTCCCAACGCTGTGCCACCACACCACAGAATAGAGTGATCACCCTGAGGGTTTAGGCCGAGCATGCTAGGTGATGGGTGCACCTGCAGCCTGGGATGGGTGCTGCTCACTGTTCTCCCAGACAGGGGTGCCCAACACACTTCTCTCCAGGGGACCTGCATTGGACCTCCGTTTCCTCACGTTCTCCCCAGGGCTGCTGGTCCCCAGACCAGACACCTGCCAGTCTGAGGGTGACCAGCGCTGCCTCTGTAGGGTTTCCATTGCTAGAGTTCTTCCCCAGGAGCTCCCGCATCTCTGACACATACTTCCCACGTACCTATCCTCCCCTTTGGACTTGCGTGTGTTTGGTCTCTGTCCCTGTGGAACCCATTGACTTGGAGCGTGGTTTGGACCAGAGTCAGGTGAAACCTTTCTCTGGCCTTGGGTTGTGAGCAATGCTTTTGCCCTTTGTGGTGTGTCTTCCAGCTTTCTGCATTTCCCTGGTTTCTGTGTGG
>NW_027399950.1:0-6556 GCF_003265705.2 Callorhinus ursinus
GTGTTCTACGCTCTGTTCAGTAGACAATCTTACAGTTTCTCAAGTGCCTCTGGCATTTTGAGGAGTGTCTTATATCTCAATCCTGAGCCTGTTCAGGCTCAGAGCCGGTTCAGTCGCCGACATGCAGCTCTTTGTCCGCGCCCAGGAGCTACACACCCTCGAGGTGACCGGCCAGGAGACGGTCGCCCAGATCAAGGCTCACGTAGCCTCCCTGGAGGGCATCGCTCCAGAAGATCAAGTCGTGCTCCTGGCAGGCACGCCCCTGGAGGATGAGGCTACCCTAGGTCATTGTGGAGTGGAGGCTCTGACCACCCTGGAAGTAGCTGGCCGCATGCTTGGAGGTAAAGTCCATGGCTCTCTGGCCCGTGCTGGGAAAGTAAGAGGGCAGACTCCCAAGGTGGCCAAACAGGAGAAAAAGAAGAAGAAGACAAGTCGAGCCAAGCGGCGGATGCAGTACAACCGGCGCTTTGTCAACGTTGTGCCCACATTTGACAAAAAGAAGGGCCCCCATGCCAACTCCTAAGGACATTGTAGTCCTGGCTCTCTCTAAGCGGTTTCCAATGTATGTGTGGAAGCCAAAGGCCAAGTGCCATATATACTTACCCCCAAGAAAAACCGCTGTAGAAAACCCGTCCTTCAACTCACACCTTTCCTGTGGAAGTTTCTCTAAAGTGCGTGTGGAGGCCTAAGGAAAAGTGTGACAGGCTACGCTCTGAGAAGGAGGTCTGCGTGGAACACCTCTTTCAACTCACGGCTTGTTTCTGGCTTACGGAAGGCTTCTCAAGGGTGTGTACGGAAGCCTAGAGAAAAAGCGCATACACTTCACTCTCCGGGGGGGGGGAAAAAAGCAAGAACCCAAAAGCATCGGCGAGAAAACGTCTCTCAATGAACACCTTCTTTCCTGACGAGACAGAAACATGTTCAACACTGTGTGTGTGTGTGTGTGTGTGTGTGTGTGTGTGTGTGTGTGTGTGCGTGAATAAGAAAAGTGCCATGTACTCACCTGGGAAAAGCAAGTCCGCATATACGGCAACTCTCCACTAATATCTTCAGGTATCCTGGAGACAGAATCATTTCCAAAATTGGGTGTGGAAGCATCATGAAAGTGCCGTACGCTTTACTACCGTTCCCTGGACCTAACTCCGAGAAACGTCCTCCCTGACGATAGAAAAGAGCTGAGCCATCTCAAGGCTGCGTGTCATCGCACAGGGACCGTTCCCTGGACCTAACTCCGAGAAACGCGTCGGGGGTACAAGGCAGCTTTCTACTGACGCATTCTTTGGTGAGCCCAGAAGCGTTTGCATATGGAGGCGTGGAAGCGTCAGGAGAGCGCCGTAGACCGCCTTCTAAGAGGCAACCTCGCTTTTGCGAAACCGTCTTGCACCTGACATCCTTTGCCTTGGAGACGGGAGCCTTTTGAATAGTTGTGGTGGAAGCACAAGGAACTTGCCGTGCCCTGTACGCATCTCTGAGAAACAAGTCCGTGCGCAATGGATCTTTCAGCCTAGCATATGGACAGGGTCATGAAGTCAGTAGAGATTGGAAGTGTACGTGTGCAGGCATAAGGAGAGTGCCCTATCCTTAACTCCGAGAAAAGAGCATGACGGAGGGAGACCGTCTTTCAAACGAACCCCTCTCCTGAGGATATATCGAAGCAGTTGCAAAAGGGGGTGTGGAAGCACAACGCAAGCGTTCTATACGAAACTTGGAAAACAAGGTGGTGTAGAATGCAGCTTTCCCCCGCGTCTTGGTTCATGTTTAGGGAAGGGATACCCACTGCGCCTGTGGAAGCTTAGGGAAAGTACCATGGGCTGAAGTGTGAAAAGCAAGCCTGTGCAGAACGCAACGTTCA
Source organism: Callorhinus ursinus (assembly GCF_003265705.2). Lineage (NCBI taxonomy): Eukaryota > Metazoa > Chordata > Mammalia > Carnivora > Otariidae > Callorhinus > Callorhinus ursinus. The sequence continues at coordinate 1,853 of NW_027399950.1, forward strand.
GCGCAGATCTTGTTTCACGAAGAGAGAAGCCGTTTCCAATACGGCAACTCTCCACTAACATCTTCAGGTATCCCGGAGAGAGAATGATTTCCAAAGTGGGTGTGGAAGCATCATGAAAGTGCCGTACGCTTTACTACCATTCCCTGGACCTAACTCCGAGAAACGTCCTCCCTGACGATAGAAAAGAGCTGAGCCATCTCAAGGCTGCGTGTGATCGCACAGGGACCGTTCCCTGGACCTAACTCCGAGAAACGCGTCGGGGTACAAGACCAAATGATGAAAAATAAAGAGGTTGAGAAAAAGAGAGAGAAACAACTACAGGATCACGAGGGCAGAATTCGAGACATAAGTGATACGATAAGACGAAACAACATTAGAATAATTGGGATCCCAGTGAGAGAAGAAAGAGAGAGAGAGGCAGAAGGTATATTGGAGCAAATTACAGCAGAGAACTTCCCTAATATGGGGAAGGAAACAGGCATCAAAATCCAGGAGGCACAGGGAACCCCTCTCAAATTCAATAAAAATAGGTCAACACCCTCACATCTAATAGTAAAACTAACTCTTTGTCAGGGACAAAGAGAAAATCCTAAAAGTAGCTCGGGACAAGAGATCTGTAACCTACAATTGTAGAAACATTAGATTGGCAACAGACCTATCCACAGACACCTGGCAGGCCAGAAAGGACTGGCATGATATCTTCAGAGCACTAAACGAGAAAAATATGCAGCCAAGAATACTATATCCAGCTAGGCTGTCATTGAAAATAGAAGGACAGATAAAAAGCTTCCAGGACAAACTAAAACTAAAGGAACTTGCAAACACAAAACCAGCCTACAAGAAATATTGAAAGGGGTCCTCTAAGCAAAGAGAGAGCCTAAAAACAGCATGGACCAGAAAGAAACACAGATAATATCCAGTAACACTCACCTTACAGACAATACAATGGCACTAAATTCATATCTTTCAATAGTGACGCTGAATATAAATGGGCTCAATGCCCCAATTAAAAGACACAGGCTATCAGATTGGATTAAAAAACAAGCCCCGTCAATATGCTGTGTGCAAGAGACTCATTTTAGACCCAAAGACACCCCCACATTGAAAGTGAGGGGGTGGAAAACCATTTACCATGCTAATGGACACCAAAAGAGAGCTGGGGTGGCAATCCTTATATCAGACAAATTGGATTTTAAAACAAAGACTGTAATAAGAGTTGAAGAAGGACACTATATCCTACTTAAAGGGTAAATCCATAAGAAGATCTAACAATTGTAAATATCTGTGCCCCTAACATTGGAACAGCCAATTATATAAGGCAATTAATAACAAAAGCGAAGAAACATATTGACAACAATACAATAATAGTGGGGGACTTTAACACCCCCCTGACTGAAAAGGACAGATCATCTAAGCAAAAGATCAACAAGGAAATAAAGACTTTAAATGACACACTGGACCAGATGGACTTCACAGACATATTCAGAACATTCCATCCCAAAGCAACGGAATACACATTCTTCTCTAGTGTCCATGGAACATTCTCCAGAATAGATCACATCCTAGGTCAAAAATCAGGTCTCAACTGGTACCAAAAATTGGGATCATTCCCTGCATATTTTCAGACCACAATGCTTTGAAACTAGAACTCAATCACAAGAGGAAAGTCGGAAAGAACTCAAATACATACATGGAGGCTAAAGAGCATCCTACTAAAGAATGAAGGGGTCAACCAGGAAATTAAAGAAGAATTTAAAAAATTCATGGAAACCAATGAAAATTAAAGCACAACTGTTCAAAATCGTTGGGATACAGCAAAGGCAGTTCTAAGAGGAAAGTATATACCAATACAAGCCTTTCTCAAGAAACAAGAAAGGTCTCAAATACCCAACCTAACCCTACACCTAAAGGAGCTAGAGAAAAAACAGCAAAGAAAGTCTAAACCCAGCAGGAGAAGAGAAATAATAAAGATCAGAGCAGAAATCAATGAACTAGAAACCAAAAGAACAGTAGAACAGATCAATGAAACTAGGAGCTGGTTCTTTGAAAGAATTAACAAGATTGATAAACCCCTGGCCAGACTTATCAAAAAGAAAAGAGAAATAACCCAAATCAACAAAATCATGAATGAAAAAGGAGAGATCACAACTAACACCAAAGAAATACAAACAATTATAAGAACATATTATGAGCAACTCTATGCCAGCAAATTAGATAACCTGGAAGAAATGGGTGCATTCCTAGAGATGTATCAACTACCAAAATTGAACCAGGAAGAAATAGAAAACCAGAACAGACCTCTAACCACTAAGGTAATTGAAGCAGTCATCAAAAATCTCCCAACAAACAACAGCCCAGGGCCAGATGGCTTCCCAGGGGAATTCTACCAAACATTTCAAGAAGAATTAATACCTATTCTCCTGAAACTGTTCCAAAAAAATAGAAACGGAAGGAAAACTTCCAAACTCGTTTTATGAGGCCACCATTACCTTGATTCCCAAACCAAAGACCCCATCAAAAAGGAGAATTACAGACCAATATCCTTGATGAACACGGATGCAAAAATTCTCACCAAAATAGTAGCCAATAGGATCCAACAGTACATTAAAAGGATTATTCACCATGACCAAGTGGGATTTATCCCTGAGCTGCAAGGCTGGTTCAACATCTGCAAATCAATCAACGTGATACAATACATTAACAAAAGAAAGAACAAGAATCTTATGATCCTCTCAATAGATGCAAAAAAGCATTTGACAAAGTACAGCATCCTTTCTTGATCAAAACTCTTCAGAGTATAGGGATAGAGGGTACATACCTCAATATCATAAAAGCCATCTATGAAAAACCTACGGCAAATATCATTCTCAATGGGGAAAGGCTCAGAGCTTTTCCCCTAAGGTCAGGAACGCGGCAGGGATGTCCACTATCACCACTGCTATTCAACATAGTATTAGAAGTCCTAGCCACAGCAATCAGAAAACAAAAAGAAATAAAAGGCATCCAAATTGGTAAAGAGGAAGTCAAACTCTCACTCTTTGCAGATGATATGATACTGTATGTGGAAAACCCGAAAGACTCCACCCCAAAACTGCTAGAACTCATACAGGAATTCAGTAAAGTAGCAGGATATAAAATCAATGCACAGAAATCAGTGGCATTCCTATACACCAACAACAAGACAGAAGAGAGAAAAATCAAGGAGTCGATCCCATTTACAATTGCACCCAAAACCATAAGATACCTAGGAATAAATTTAAATAAAGAGGCAAAGGATCTGTACTCAGAAAACTGTAAAACACTCATAAAAGAAATTGAAGAAGACACAAAGAAATGGAAAAACGTTCCATGCTCATGGATTGGAAAAACAAACATTGTGAAGATGTCAATGCTACCTAGAGTAATCTACACCTTCAATGCAATCCCCATCAAAATACCGTCCACTTTTTTCAAAGAAATGGAACAAATAATCCTAAAATTTGTATGGAACCAGAAGAGACCCCGAATAGCCAGAGGAATCTTGAAAAAGAAAAGCAAAGCTGGCGGCATCACAATTCTGGACTTCCAGCTCTATTACAAAGCTGTCATCATCATGGCAGTATGGTACTGGCACAAAAACAGACACATAGATCAATGGAACAGAATGGAGAGCCCAGAAATGGACCCTCCACTCTATGGTCAACTCATCTTTGACAAAGCAGGAAAGAATGTCCAATGGCAAAAAGACAGTCTCTTCAACAAATGGTGTTGGGAAAATTGGACAGCCACATGCAAAAGAATGAAACTGGACCATTTCCTTACACCACACACAAAAATAGACTCCAAATGGTTGAAAGAACTAAACGTGAGACAGGAGTCCATCAAAATCCTAAAGGAGAACACAAGTAGCAACCTCTTCGACCTCAGCCGCAGTAACTTCTTCCTAGAAACATCGCCAAAGTCAAGGGAAGCAAGGGCAAAAATGAACTATTGGGATTTCATCAAGATAAAAAGCTTTTGCACAGCAAAAGAAACAGTCAACAAAACCAAAAGACAACTGACAGAATGGGAGAAAATATTTGCAAATGACATATCAGATAAAGGGCTAGTATCCAAAATCTATAAAGAACTTATCAAACTCAACACCCCAAGAACAAATAATCCAATCAAGAAATGGGCAGAAGACATGAACAGACATTTTTCCAAAGAAGACATCCAAATGGCCAACAGACACATGAAAAAGTGCTCAACATCGCTCAGCATCAGGGAAATCCAAATCAAAACTTCAATGAGATACCACCTCACACCAGTCAGAATGGCTAAAATGAACAAGTCAGGAAACGACAGATGTTGGCGGGGATGTGGAGAAAGGGGAACCCTCCTACACCATTGGTGGGAATGCAAGCTGGTGCAACCACTCTGGAAAACAGTATGGAGGTTCCTCAAACAGTTGAAAATAGAGCTACCATACGATCCAGCAATTTCACTACTGGGTATTTACGCCAAAGATACAAATGTAGGGACCCGAGGGGGTACGTGCACCCCAATGTTTATAGCAGCAATGTCTACAATATCCAAACTATGGAAGGAGCCAAGATGTCCATCGACAGATGAATGGATAAAGAAGATGTGGTATATATACACCATGGAATATTATGCAGCCATCAAAAGGAATGAGATCTTGCCATTTGCAATGACGTGGATGGAACTGGAGGGTGTTATGCT
>NW_027399951.1:0-6527 GCF_003265705.2 Callorhinus ursinus
AGAGAATTCCACAACAGAGCAATGAAATTGGAATTATCTGAGTTGTTAAAATTTGCAGAGTGGCATTTGTAATCCTGGTTGGTGTGTGAGGTGGGGAGACGTTGGAGGTATCTAAATATGTGCTATAATTCCAGAGTGAAGATTCTGGTGTGGGTTAGGGGTAGAAAAAGAAAGCAAAATAAAGAGAGACAGAGAGCGAAGAAGGGAAAGTGAGGGAGGGAGATAAAGGAAGAGAGAGAGAGACAGATGTTCTGCTTTATCTGATATTGAAAACCATTAACCATGGGAAAAAACTACTTTCAGAAAAAGAAAACCAAAGCCACACAAAATGATGAATCCAAGAGGACCCAGCCAACCCAAGAACAGAGTCAGCTTCCAGGACCATCTATAACCAGAACACAGTCAACTTGGAGCTACCCTCAGACTCCTCAGATGCCTCCACCAACCCTAGGCAGCAGTTCCTCAACCAAGGTACCATCTTCCTCTTCCCATTAATTGTACCTCTGCACAACATGCTATAGGAATCGTCATGACCTTGAGAGAGCTTCTCAGTAATTCCTTATGATTTATAAATACTCTAATTACCAAAACCACCCATTAGTTTATCAAATGCAGATACTGAGATTTTGGTGTATTAGAAAGCCTTTGCTTTTGCAAGGTATGCATTTTGACATAATTCCTGATCTCAATAGGGTTACTGGCTTGGTCCAGGAGTAGGGGTGGGAAGTGGCCAGACAAATAGAGATGAATATAAGAGGATTTTCCCCCTACGCTTCCCTCTCCATTCACCCCTTTCCTCTAGCTTACTGACCATTCTTCTGGATTCATGTCCAGCATTCAGTGCTTGCTCCTACATCAGCTGTATGAACACATGTTATTTCTATGATTTGGAACTCATTGCTCCTATCTTTTCACTGGCCCAGAGACACCCCCTTCAGACCCCAGGCTGACTCATTTCCTCTGACAAGTCCTCCCCGATGCTCAGACCACAATACATCCCATCTTCCCACTGCTCCCTTTCAAGGGTCCCTTTATTTTTCCTGCCCTGCACTTTTAACCACTATAATGAGCCTATATTCTCCTTTCTTCCTGGACAAAAACCTCAGATTGGTTATATAAGAGATGATAGGGAAAGACAGGTGGAAATGTGAGTGCATTAACTCCTTCCTAGCCTGCCTTTGTGCCACCCTGACATGGCCCCAGTGGCTGCCAGCACTTGGGGGTACAATGTCCATCTGTGGCAAATACACAGGAAACCTGAGGGATGGGCAAATCAGCATTTTATTCACTGATGTCTAGTATAATTTGTTACCAGACTCCAAGCTGCCCCCTGACCCAGGCTGGGCACTCCTTCCCCCACACAGACATAGCAATTGAGGGCAGACTCCCTATGGACAAGGTTTCTCAACTTCTGACTTCTTTTCCTTATTTTTTTAAAAAGATTTTATTTACTTATTTGAGAGAAAGAAAGAGCATAAACAGGGTAGTAGCAGAGGGAAAGGGAGAGAGAGGCTCCCTGCTGAATAGGGAGCCCAATGGGAGCTCATTCCCAGCACCCTGGGATCATGACCTGAGCTGAAGGCAAACACTTAACCACCTGAGACACACAGGTGCCCCTCAAGTTCTGTGTTCTTATTCTTCCTGATGTCAGCCCCCATAACTGATAATTCCTCCACAGTCTCTCCAGAACATACTTATTGGATGGAGCTAGTAGCCTGTGCCTGTTTGCCTCCAGGCCAGGCGGCCATGGCCATGAGCTTATCTAGTCATTGGAACTTCGTTCCCCATCTTTCTGCTATGACAATGACATAGATACCCATCTCAAGACACCTCTACTTTTGCCATGCATAGTGGCTTGGACGTGATACTTTCTTAGTCCTATCTACCTATACAGGTGACAAGGTCATTTCTACTCTCATAAAAATCCTCCTGCAGCCCTGAAATGTCCTTGGAGCACAGGGACTCCAGGGAGGCTCCTCTACCCACTCACCCTCTTACACCTACACATGCTATGCTTTCGTTCCTCCTCTGGCATCCGACCACCTGCATGAGAGTCCTTTAAAAAAGATTTCTGACTATTCAGTCTGTGCTTCATTGAGTGAGCAGAAAAACCTTGCTCTTACCCATCACGGAGTCTCCCAAAGATTTTCTCTAGGGCATGGGTTCTGTTTGTTCTGTTGCCTCAAAACCAGACACAGACCTATATTACCCTTGAGATCTGCAGCTATGTCTTTCCTGAAGCAAACAATTCACACCTGAAAGCAGCTTGGGACAAGAGGTCAGTAACCCTCAAGAGCAGAAAGATTAGATTGGGGTGGGGTCATGGGGTATTTGGGTGATTGACATTAAGGAGGGCGCATGACATGATGAGCACTGAGTGTTATATGCAACTGATGAATCATTGAACATTATATCAAAAAGTAATGATGTACTATATGTTGGCTAATTGAATTTAAGTATGAAAAAAGAAACATTAGATTGGCAGCAGCCTATCCACAGAGATGTGGCAGTCCAGAAAGAACTGACATGATGTATTCAGGACGCTAAATGAGAAAAATATGCAGTCAAAAATACTTTATCCACCTATGATGTCATTCAAAATAGGCAGAGTGAGAAAAATCTTCCAGGACAAATAGAAAATTAAGGAATTTGTGATCACCAAACCAGCCCTACAAGAAATATTAAAAGGGATCCTCTAAGCAAAGAGAGAGCCCAAAAGTAACACAGACCAGAAAGGAATAGAAGCAATATACAGTAACAGTCACTTTACAGGTAATACAATGGCACTAAATTTGTATCTTTCAATAGTTACTCTGAATGTAAATGGGCCTAATGTCCCAATCAAAAGACACAGGGTATCACTTTGGATTTAAAAAAAAAAAAAAAGACCCATCAATATGCTGTCTGCAAGAGACTCATTTTAACTCCAAGGACACCTCCAGAATTAAAGTGAGGGGGTGGAAAAACACTGATCGTGCTAATGGATATCAAAAGAAAGCTTGGGTGGCAATCCTTATATCAGACAAATTAGATTTTAAACCACAGACTGTAATAAGAGATGAGGAGGAACATGATATCATAATTAAAGGGGCTATCCAACAAGAAGATCTAACAATTGTAAATATTTATGGCCCTAACAGGGGAGCAGCCAAATATATAAGCCAATTAATAACAAAATCAAAGAAACATATCAACAATAATACAATAATAGTAGGGGACTTTAACACCCCCCCCACTACAATGGACAGATCATCGAAGCAGAAGATCAACAAGTAAATAAGGGCTTTGAATGACACACTGGACCAGCTGGACTTCACAGATATATTCACAACATTCCATCCTAAAGCAACAGAATACACATTCTTCTCTAATGCACATGGAATATTCTCCAAAATAGATCACATACTGGGTCACAAATCAGGTCTCAACTGGTACCAAAAGATTGGGATCAGTCCCTGCATATTTTTTTACCACAATGCTTTGAAACTGACTCAATCACAAGAGGAAATTTGGAAAGAACGCAAATACATGGAGGCTAAAGAGCATCATACTAAAGAATGAATTGGTCAACCAGGAAATTAAAGAATTGAAAAACTCATGGAAACAAATAAAAATGAAAACACAACTGTTCAAAATGTTTGAGATACAGCAAAGGCAGTCCTAGGGGGAAGTATATAGCAATAAAAGCCTTTCTCAAGAAACAAGACAGGTCTCAAATACACAACCTAACCTTACACCTAAAGGAGCTGGAGAAAGAACAGCAAATAGGGCCTAAACCCAGCAAGAGAAGAGAAATAATAAAGAGTAGAGCAGAAAGCAATGAAATAGAAACCAGAAGAACAGTAGAACACATGAACAAAACTCAGAGCAGGGTCTTTGAAAGAATTAATAAGATTGATAAACCCCTGGCAAGACTTAACAAAAAGAAAAGAGAAAGGACCCAAATAAATAAAATCATGAATGAAAGAGGAGAGATCACAACCAACACCAAAGAAATACAAACAATTATAAGAACATATTATGAGAACTATATGCCAAGAAATGAGGCAATCTGGAGAAATGGATGCATTCCTAAAGATGTATAAACTACCAAAATTGAACCAGGAAGAAATAAAAAACCTGAACACACCCATAACCAGCAAGGAAATTGAAGTAGTAATCAAAAATTTCCCAACAAACAAGAGCCCAGGGTAAGATGGCTTCCCAGGGGAATTCTACCAAACATTTAAAGAGGAAATAATACTTATTCTTCTGAAGCTGTTTCAAAAAATAGAAATAGAAGGAAAACTTCCAAACTCATTTTATGACGCCAGAATTACCTTGATCCCAACCAGACAAAGACCCCATCAAAAAGGAGAATTGCAGACCAATATCCCTGATGAACATGGATGTGAAACTTCTCACCAAAATACTAGCCAACAGGATCTAACAGTACATTAAAAGGATTATTCACCACAACCAAGTGGGATTTATTCCTGGGCTGCAAGAGTAGTTCAATATCCACAAATCAATCAATGCAATACACTACATTAATAAAAGAGAGGACAAGTACCATATCCTCTCAATAGATGCAGAAAAAGCATTTGACAAAGTACAGCATCTTTCCTGATTAAAACTCTTCACAGTGTAGGGATAGAGTGTCCATCCATACCTCCATGGACACTCTATCCCTACACTGTGAAGAGTTTTAATCAGGAAAGAATGAGAATATCATTCTCAAAGGGGAAGAACTGAGACCTTTTCCCCTAAGATCCGGAACATGACAGGGATGTCTGCTATCACCACTGCTATTCAACATAGTACTGGAAGTCCTAGCCACAGCAATCAGAAAACAAAAAGAAATAAAATGCATCCAATTCATCAAAGAAGAAGTCAAACTCTCACTCTTTGCAGATAACATTATACGCCATGTGGAAAATCCAAAGACCCCACCCCAAAATTGCTAGAACTCATACAGGAATTCATTGAAGTGCAGGATATAAAATCAATGCACAGAAATCAGTGGCATTTCTATACACTAACAATGAGACAGAAGAAAGAAAAATTAAGGAGTCGATCCCATTCACAATTGCACCCAAAACCATAAGATACCTAGGAATGAATCTAGCTAAAGAGGCAAAGGATCTGTACTCAGAAAACTATAGGACACTCCTGAAAGAAGTTGAGGAAGACACAAAGAGATGGCAAAATGTCCCATGCTCATGGGTTGGAAGAATAAATAAACAAATATTGTGAAAATGTCTATGCTACCTAGAGCAATCTACACATTCAATGCAATCCCTATCAAAATACCATCAACTTTTTTCACAGAGCTGGAACAAATTGTCCTAAAATTTGTATGGAACCAGAAAAGACCCTGAATAACCAAAGACATGTTGAAAAAGAAAAGCAAAGCTTGTGACATCACAATTCCGGACGTCAAGCTCTATTACAAAGCTGTAATCATCAAGACAGTATGGTACTGGCACAAAGACACATAGATCAATGGAACAGAATAGAAAACCAAAAAAGGGACTCTCAACTCTATGGTCAACTAATCTTCGACAAAGCAGGAAAGCATGTCCATTGGAAAAAAGACAGTCTCTTCAACAAATGGTGTTGGGAAAATTGGACAACCACATGCAGAAATATGAAACTGGACCACTTCCTTACACCACACACAAAAATAGACTCAAGATGGATGAAAGACCTAAATGGGAGACAGGAGTCCATCAAAATCCTAGAGAAGAACACAGGCAACAACCTCTTCGACCTCAGCCATGGCAACTTCTTCCTAGAAACATCGCCAAAGGCAAGGGAAGCAAGGGCAAAAATGAACTATTGGGACTTCATCAAGATAAAAAGCTTTTGCACAGCAAAGGAAACAGTCCACAAAACCAAAAGACAACCGACAGAATGGGAGAAAATATTTGCAAATGACATATCAGATAAAGGGCTAGTATCCAAAATCTATAAAGAACTTATCAAACTGAACACCCACAGAACAAATAATCCAATCAAGAAATGGGCAGAAGACATGAACAGACATTTTTCCAAAGAAGACATCCAAATGGCCATCAGACACATGAGAAAGTGCTCAACATCGCTTGGCATCAGGGAAATCCAAATCAAAACCTCAATGAGATACCACCTCACCCCAGTCAGAATGGCTAAAATTAACAAGCCAGGAAACGACAGATGTTGGCAGGGATGCGGAGAAAGGGGAACCCTCCAACACTGTTGGTGAGAATGCAAGTTGGTGCAACCCCTCTGGAAAACAGTATGGAGGTTCCTCAAAAAGTTGAAAATAGAGCTACCATATGATCCAGCAATTGCACTACTGGGTATTTAACACTAAGATACAAATGTAGGGATCCAAAGGGGTACGTGCACCCCAATGTTTATAGCAGCAATGTCCACAATAGCCAAACTGTGGAAAGAGCCAAGATGTCCATCGACAGATGAATGGATCAAGAAGATGTGGTTTATATATACACACATACACACACACACACACACACACACACACACACACACACACACACACA
>NW_027399952.1:0-6527 GCF_003265705.2 Callorhinus ursinus
AGAGAATTCCACAACAGAGCAATGAAATTGGAATTATCTGAGTTGTTAAAATTTGCAGAGTGGCATTTGTAATCCTGGTTGGTGTGTGAGGTGGGGAGACGTTGGAGGTATCTAAATATGTGCTATAATTCCAGAGTGAAGATTCTGGTGTGGGTTAGGGGTAGAAAAAGAAAGCAAAATAAAGAGAGACAGAGAGCGAAGAAGGGAAAGTGAGGGAGGGAGATAAAGGAAGAGAGAGAGAGACAGATGTTCTGCTTTATCTGATATTGAAAACCATTAACCATGGGAAAAAACTACTTTCAGAAAAAGAAAACCAAAGCCACACAAAATGATGAATCCAAGAGGACCCAGCCAACCCAAGAACAGAGTCAGCTTCCAGGACCATCTATAACCAGAACACAGTCAACTTGGAGCTACCCTCAGACTCCTCAGATGCCTCCACCAACCCTAGGCAGCAGTTCCTCAACCAAGGTACCATCTTCCTCTTCCCATTAATTGTACCTCTGCACAACATGCTATAGGAATCGTCATGACCTTGAGAGAGCTTCTCAGTAATTCCTTATGATTTATAAATACTCTAATTACCAAAACCACCCATTAGTTTATCAAATGCAGATACTGAGATTTTGGTGTATTAGAAAGCCTTTGCTTTTGCAAGGTATGCATTTTGACATAATTCCTGATCTCAATAGGGTTACTGGCTTGGTCCAGGAGTAGGGGTGGGAAGTGGCCAGACAAATAGAGATGAATATAAGAGGATTTTCCCCCTACGCTTCCCTCTCCATTCACCCCTTTCCTCTAGCTTACTGACCATTCTTCTGGATTCATGTCCAGCATTCAGTGCTTGCTCCTACATCAGCTGTATGAACACATGTTATTTCTATGATTTGGAATTCATTGCTCCTATCTTTTCACTGGCCCAGAGACACCCCCTTCAGACCCCAGGCTGACTCATTTCCTCTGACAAGTCCTCCCCGATGCTCAGACCACAATACATCCCATCTTCCCACTGCTCCCTTTCAAGGGTCCCTTTATTTTTCCTGCCCTGCACTTTTAACCACTATAATGAGCCTATATTCTCCTTTCTTCCTGGACAAAAACCTCAGATTGGTTATATAAGAGATGATAGGGAAAGACAGGTGGAAATGTGAGTGCATTAACTCCTTCCTAGCCTGCCTTTGTGCCACCCTGACATGGCCCCAGTGGCTGCCAGCACTTGGGGGTACAATGTCCATCTGTGGCAAATACACAGGAAACCTGAGGGATGGGCAAATCAGCATTTTATTCACTGATGTCTAGTATAATTTGTTACCAGACTCCAAGCTGCCCCCTGACCCAGGCTGGGCACTCCTTCCCCCACACAGACATAGCAATTGAGGGCAGACTCCCTATGGACAAGGTTTCTCAACTTCTGACTTCTTTTCCTTATTTTTTTAAAAAGATTTTATTTACTTATTTGAGAGAAAGAAAGAGCATAAACAGGGTAGTAGCAGAGGGAAAGGGAGAGAGAGGCTCCCTGCTGAATAGGGAGCCCAATGGGAGCTCATTCCCAGCACCCTGGGATCATGACCTGAGCTGAAGGCAAACACTTAACCACCTGAGACACACAGGTGCCCCTCAAGTTCTGTGTTCTTATTCTTCCTGATGTCAGCCCCCATAACTGATAATTCCTCCACAGTCTCTCCAGAACATACTTATTGGATGGAGCTAGTAGCCTGTGCCTGTTTGCCTCCAGGCCAGGCGGCCATGGCCATGAGCTTATCTAGTCATTGGAACTTCGTTCCCCATCTTTCTGCTATGACAATGACATAGATACCCATCTCAAGACACCTCTACTTTTGCCATGCATAGTGGCTTGGACGTGATACTTTCTTAGTCCTATCTACCTATACAGGTGACAAGGTCATTTCTACTCTCATAAAAATCCTCCTGCAGCCCTGAAATGTCCTTGGAGCACAGGGACTCCAGGGAGGCTCCTCTACCCACTCACCCTCTTACACCTACACATGCTATGCTTTCGTTCCTCCTCTGGCATCCGACCACCTGCATGAGAGTCCTTTAAAAAAGATTTCTGACTATTCAGTCTGTGCTTCATTGAGTGAGCAGAAAAACCTTGCTCTTACCCATCACGGAGTCTCCCAAAGATTTTCTCTAGGGCATGGGTTCTGTTTGTTCTGTTGCCTCAAAACCAGACACAGACCTATATTACCCTTGAGATCTGCAGTTATGTCTTTCCTGAAGCAAACAATTCACACCTGAAAGCAGCTTGGGACAAGAGGTCAGTAACCCTCAAGAGCAGAAAGATTAGATTGGGGTGGGGTCATGGGGTATTTGGGTGATTGACATTAAGGAGGGCGCATGACATGATGAGCACTGAGTGTTATATGCAACTGATGAATCATTGAACATTATATCAAAAAGTAATGATGTACTATATGTTGGCTAATTGAATTTAAGTATGAAAAAAGAAACATTAGATTGGCAGCAGCCTATCCACAGAGATGTGGCAGTCCAGAAAGAACTGACATGATGTATTCAGGACGCTAAATGAGAAAAATATGCAGTCAAAAATACTTTATCCACCTATGATGTCATTCAAAATAGGCAGAGTGAGAAAAATCTTCCAGGACAAATAGAAAATTAAGGAATTTGTGATCACCAAACCAGCCCTACAAGAAATATTAAAAGGGATCCTCTAAGCAAAGAGAGAGCCCAAAAGTAACACAGACCAGAAAGGAATAGAAGCAATATACAGTAACAGTCACTTTACAGGTAATACAATGGCACTAAATTTGTATCTTTCAATAGTTACTCTGAATGTAAATGGGCCTAATGTCCCAATCAAAAGACACAGGGTATCACTTTGGATTTAAAAAAAAAAAAAAAGACCCATCAATATGCTGTCTGCAAGAGACTCATTTTAACTCCAAGGACACCTCCAGAATTAAAGTGAGGGGGTGGAAAAACACTGATCGTGCTAATGGATATCAAAAGAAAGCTTGGGTGGCAATCCTTATATCAGACAAATTAGATTTTAAACCACAGACTGTAATAAGAGATGAGGAGGAACATGATATCATAATTAAAGGGGCTATCCAACAAGAAGATCTAACAATTGTAAATATTTATGGCCCTAACAGGGGAGCAGCCAAATATATAAGCCAATTAATAACAAAATCAAAGAAACATATCAACAATAATACAATAATAGTAGGGGACTTTAACACCCCCCCCACTACAATGGACAGATCATCGAAGCAGAAGATCAACAAGTAAATAAGGGCTTTGAATGACACACTGGACCAGCTGGACTTCACAGATATATTCACAACATTCCATCCTAAAGCAACAGAATACACATTCTTCTCTAATGCACATGGAATATTCTCCAAAATAGATCACATACTGGGTCACAAATCAGGTCTCAACTGGTACCAAAAGATTGGGATCAGTCCCTGCATATTTTTTTACCACAATGCTTTGAAACTGACTCAATCACAAGAGGAAATTTGGAAAGAACGCAAATACATGGAGGCTAAAGAGCATCATACTAAAGAATGAATTGGTCAACCAGGAAATTAAAGAATTGAAAAACTCATGGAAACAAATAAAAATGAAAACACAACTGTTCAAAATGTTTGAGATACAGCAAAGGCAGTCCTAGGGGGAAGTATATAGCAATAAAAGCCTTTCTCAAGAAACAAGACAGGTCTCAAATACACAACCTAACCTTACACCTAAAGGAGCTGGAGAAAGAACAGCAAATAGGGCCTAAACCCAGCAAGAGAAGAGAAATAATAAAGAGTAGAGCAGAAAGCAATGAAATAGAAACCAGAAGAACAGTAGAACACATGAACAAAACTCAGAGCAGGGTCTTTGAAAGAATTAATAAGATTGATAAACCCCTGGCAAGACTTAACAAAAAGAAAAGAGAAAGGACCCAAATAAATAAAATCATGAATGAAAGAGGAGAGATCACAACCAACACCAAAGAAATACAAACAATTATAAGAACATATTATGAGAACTATATGCCAAGAAATGAGGCAATCTGGAGAAATGGATGCATTCCTAAAGATGTATAAACTACCAAAATTGAACCAGGAAGAAATAAAAAACCTGAACACACCCATAACCAGCAAGGAAATTGAAGTAGTAATCAAAAATTTCCCAACAAACAAGAGCCCAGGGTAAGATGGCTTCCCAGGGGAATTCTACCAAACATTTAAAGAGGAAATAATACTTATTCTTCTGAAGCTGTTTCAAAAAATAGAAATAGAAGGAAAACTTCCAAACTCATTTTATGACGCCAGAATTACCTTGATCCCAACCAGACAAAGACCCCATCAAAAAGGAGAATTGCAGACCAATATCCCTGATGAACATGGATGTGAAACTTCTCACCAAAATACTAGCCAACAGGATCTAACAGTACATTAAAAGGATTATTCACCACAACCAAGTGGGATTTATTCCTGGGCTGCAAGAGTAGTTCAATATCCACAAATCAATCAATGCAATACACTACATTAATAAAAGAGAGGACAAGTACCATATCCTCTCAATAGATGCAGAAAAAGCATTTGACAAAGTACAGCATCTTTCCTGATTAAAACTCTTCACAGTGTAGGGATAGAGTGTCCATCCATACCTCCATGGACACTCTATCCCTACACTGTGAAGAGTTTTAATCAGGAAAGAATGAGAATATCATTCTCAAAGGGGAAGAACTGAGACCTTTTCCCCTAAGATCCGGAACATGACAGGGATGTCCGCTATCACCACTGCTATTCAACATAGTACTGGAAGTCCTAGCCACAGCAATCAGAAAACAAAAAGAAATAAAATGCATCCAATTCATCAAAGAAGAAGTCAAACTCTCACTCTTTGCAGATAACATTATACGCCATGTGGAAAATCCAAAGACCCCACCCCAAAATTGCTAGAACTCATACAGGAATTCATTGAAGTGCAGGATATAAAATCAATGCACAGAAATCAGTGGCATTTCTATACACTAACAATGAGACAGAAGAAAGAAAAATTAAGGAGTCGATCCCATTCACAATTGCACCCAAAACCATAAGATACCTAGGAATGAATCTAGCTAAAGAGGCAAAGGATCTGTACTCAGAAAACTATAGGACACTCCTGAAAGAAGTTGAGGAAGACACAAAGAGATGGCAAAATGTCCCATGCTCATGGGTTGGAAGAATAAATAAACAAATATTGTGAAAATGTCTATGCTACCTAGAGCAATCTACACATTCAATGCAATCCCTATCAAAATACCATCAACTTTTTTCACAGAGCTGGAACAAATTGTCCTAAAATTTGTATGGAACCAGAAAAGACCCTGAATAACCAAAGACATGTTGAAAAAGAAAAGCAAAGCTTGTGACATCACAATTCCGGACGTCAAGCTCTATTACAAAGCTGTAATCATCAAGACAGTATGGTACTGGCACAAAGACACATAGATCAATGGAACAGAATAGAAAACCAAAAAAGGGACTCTCAACTCTATGGTCAACTAATCTTCGACAAAGCAGGAAAGCATGTCCATTGGAAAAAAGACAGTCTCTTCAACAAATGGTGTTGGGAAAATTGGACAACCACATGCAGAAATATGAAACTGGACCACTTCCTTACACCACACACAAAAATAGACTCAAGATGGATGAAAGACCTAAATGGGAGACAGGAGTCCATCAAAATCCTAGAGAAGAACACAGGCAACAACCTCTTCGACCTCAGCCATGGCAACTTCTTCCTAGAAACATCGCCAAAGGCAAGGGAAGCAAGGGCAAAAATGAACTATTGGGACTTCATCAAGATAAAAAGCTTTTGCACAGCAAAGGAAACAGTCCACAAAACCAAAAGACAACCGACAGAATGGGAGAAAATATTTGCAAATGACATATCAGATAAAGGGCTAGTATCCAAAATCTATAAAGAACTTATCAAACTGAACACCCACAGAACAAATAATCCAATCAAGAAATGGGCAGAAGACATGAACAGACATTTTTCCAAAGAAGACATCCAAATGGCCATCAGACACATGAGAAAGTGCTCAACATCGCTTGGCATCAGGGAAATCCAAATCAAAACCTCAATGAGATACCACCTCACCCCAGTCAGAATGGCTAAAATTAACAAGCCAGGAAACGACAGATGTTGGCAGGGATGCGGAGAAAGGGGAACCCTCCAACACTGTTGGTGAGAATGCAAGTTGGTGCAACCCCTCTGGAAAACAGTATGGAGGTTCCTCAAAAAGTTGAAAATAGAGCTACCATATGATCCAGCAATTGCACTACTGGGTATTTAACACTAAGATACAAATGTAGGGATCCAAAGGGGTACGTGCACCCCAATGTTTATAGCAGCAATGTCCACAATAGCCAAACTGTGGAAAGAGCCAAGATGTCCATCGACAGATGAATGGATCAAGAAGATGTGGTTTATATATACACACATACACACACACACACACACACACACACACACACACACACACACACACA
>NW_027399953.1:0-6584 GCF_003265705.2 Callorhinus ursinus
AACTTTCAACTCAGGGAGTCTCTGACTGGTCTAGCAGGGGCTCTGGAAGGCTGGCTTCCCAGCTTCTCTGCTGACCAGCTCTGGGACTGGAGTCATTTACCTCCCCTCTCTGGGCTTCGCTCTCCTCCTCTGTGCAATGGGGTGATGCTGAATGATCCCTCCCATGGCAGGAACCTGTGGAGTGCTGGTGATTGACGTAAGCTGGGCAGAGAGCCTGGATTGCAGAGTGCAGAGGAGGATGGTGAGCGGTGTGGGTAGTGAGCACTCCTTCTCCGAAAAGCATTTCAGTTATTCCATGCAGCTGCCAGGCCCCTGGCTGGGAGCCCAGGAGCAGTGGCCGACCACACTCCTGACACCAGGCCCCTGCGTGTGGCTCTTCCGCAGCACTGGGACATGGTGGAGACCAGGGGCATGGGGCCAGCTCCTCTCTCTGAGGGACGGAGAAGAAAGAAGACTTTCCTTGGGGTCCCCCAAGGCCACATAAGAGGGGAGGAGGCTTCCCCCAACAGTACATTGAAATTCTGCTTCTGTTAGAACCTGAGCATTGGGGTTTGGTTATTTCACTTGCTGGGCTGACGAGATACACTTGTTCTCCATGACTCCTCCTCAGATGAAGAGCTCTTGCAGGTCCCGGGCATCCTGGACCTGGGGAGGGGAGAGGGGCCAGTCCCCTCCCTGGCTCCTGAAGGAGACCTGTCCTCCCAAAGACACGATGGTTTCGGGTCGTGATCCTGGGCTAGGGTTGGAGACAGCCTGTCACTGCTCCTGACTCTGGGGCTGATTGGGCATTTTTTAGGCATAGCCACACCCACCGAAGGCAGGGGCTTCAGAAGGAACACCCTCCTGGACCCGGGCACGCCCCAGGACGGTGGCTGCCTTCCCCAGCTCCAGAGGAAGAGGGATATCCTCTGCTTCTTTGGGTGTTGGTCCTCTGACCCATGAGCAAGCACTGAAAAGTTTGTAGTCCTCCTCTGTAAGTGGACCAGCCCTGAGTGGCCTGGTCACTCTCCACACACGAGAACGGACAACGTGCTGAATAAATGCAGTTGGTGATCCTGTTCAAAAGACCTGCAGGTCAGTGGGGCATGCTGCTTCTGTGCCCTCCAGTGGGCCCCCTTTCCCTGGATGGAAATCCTCCTGGAGTCTCCTCTCTGCCCTTCCTGCTGGTTTCAGGACCAAGGGACTCCAACTTAGCATTGTGCCCCATGTCCTCAGGGACGTTGGGATTGTTCCATCAGGATCATCTGGGCGGGACGTCCAGATTCCTGTTCCCCCAGGCAAAGTGTGGTGGCCACAAGCCGCAGAGCCAAACTCCAACTTCAGCATTGTGCCCCATGTCCTCAGGGGGATGGTGGTAATGGTCCGTTTTAATTATCTGGGAGGGTCCTTCTGGATCTTGCTCCCCTAGGCACAGGTGCGGTCGCACTAAGCCCCGGAGCCATCCCCCAATTGCAGCATTGTGCCCCATGTTACCCAGGCATGGTGATCATGGTCCTTTGGGATTGTCTGGGAGGGCCCTCCAGGTCCCTGCTCCCCCCAGGCACAGGTGTGGTGGCAAGAAGCCCCAGAGCAGTCCTCCAACTCAGCATTGTGCCCCATGTCCTCAGGGATGGTGGTAATGGTCCATCAGGATCATCTGGGAGGGTCCTCCTTGTTCCCGCTTCCCCAGGCACAGGTGCGGTGGCAAGAAGCCCCAGAGTCATCCCCTAAATTCAGCATTGTGCCCCCGGAGATGCTGGTCATGGGCTGTCAAGATGGTACAGGAGGATCCTCCAGGTGGGGGCCTGGAGGCTGGAGTCAACCAGATCCCACTCAAGTTGCATGAGGAACAAATGAGTTGAGGTGTTCATTTGGAAGAGTGATTTCTCTTTTCCAAAAATGTCAAAGTCATTGGTGTACTTTAGAATGAAGATAATGACTACTTGAAAAACAAGTGTGTTTTTCCACTTCTCCAAGAAATTGAAGCAGGTGTGCAGGCCATAGGTCAGAGGACCTACTTCTCCCCACCTGACAGCACTTATCTGCTCTGGATCTAGGAGACTCAATGTTTTGAACATCAGCCTGTGAGTCAGTGATGCAGCTTTTCACAGGATGTCAGTGTTCAGAGAAAGCTGCAGGTCCATTTGGCACAGTGTCATCTTCATGTCAGGACTGGAGGTCAAATTTCTCATGAACCCCAAACTTCTGGGGATTTCCTCTTTTCTCTAGTTCACCCAAGGTTAGGGTTAGAGTGAGGGTACGGGTTAGGGTCCGGGTTAGGGTTAGGGTATGGGTTAGTGTTAGGGTACGGTTTAGGGTACGGGTTAGCGTTAAGGTACGGGTTAGGGTACGGGTTAGGGTTAGGGTACTGGTTAGGGTTAGGGATTAGGGTACAGGTTAGTGTTAGGGTACAGGTAAGGGTACGGATTCGGGTACAGGTTAGTTGTTAGGGTTAGGGTACGAGTTAGGGTACGGTTTAGGGTACGGGTTTGGGTTAGGGTTTGGGTTAGGGTACAGGTTAGTGTTCGGCTTAGGGTTAGGGTTAGTGGTTAGGGTTAGGTATGGGTTAGGGTTAGGGTACGGCTTAGGGTTAAGGTACGGTTTAGGGTACGGTTTAGGGTTAGGGTTCGGGTTAGGGGTAGGTTTAGGCGTTACGGTTAGGGTTAGGTTTAGGGTTAGGGTTAGGGTTAGGGTTGGGTTAGGGTTAGTGTCTCCCTGTCCTCTTCTGCACAGGACCCATTCTCCTCCAGTAACCAGAGTGATCATTTCGGAACATAAACTTTGGGGCTCCCTGTGGTCTGCTCCCGTCCTGCCTATCCTTTCCAGCCTCACCTCTCACACCATGGCCTGCCTCTCTGTGGGCCTCCCAAGGGAGTGATTGTACCCCATGTGCCTCAGTCTTGACTCCAAGCCTTTGCGTTGGCTGTCTCCTCTGCCAAAGGCACTCACGCCCCCTTCACCCTGCTTCATGTTTGACTTGTTTCCCAATTGGCTGGGTCTGGATTGGCCCCCTGATGACCTGACTCTTGCCTGCTGGGTGTGTGTGCTTCTCCCCTATTTAAATATAGTGTATGCCTTCCCTTTGTGAGCAGTTTACTAATCTCCTAGGTATGGGGCGGGCACAGGGAATTAGCCTTGGTTTCTGCACAAAAAACTCAGTTTCAGAGGGGTTCACCACACTTGCCTGATGATGGGGGAGCTGCTTTCCACATGGTGGGGAACAGGTAGTACCGTCAAAGGGGGACCAGCCATGTGAGGCTGTTGGACAAGACTCCCATCTTCTTAGGGCCGGGGAGATGTAGACCTGGACCCTGAAGCTTACACCATTGGATTCAAGGCTAGGGCCTAAGCAAGCCCCCTCTTCATCCAGAGGTCCTACTTCCCCTTCCCTGCCCATGTGCTGGACCTGATCTGGGGGAGTTCTGGGGTGACCCCTCCTAGGAATACCAGTGGTTTACTGAGGACCTCATTAGCAGGATGCCCAGTGACCTTCAAGGGAGGACCCTACAGGAGGTGGAGACAGATTTGTGGGGGCCAGCAACATCCCACTGAAAGCAAAATGGGGCAGGTGGCTGGCTCTGCTGGTTCTATCCAGTCTGTAGGGCAAAGAAACAAGGGCTGTGCCCCAAGGTGCTCAACTCCTGGCAGGTGGGGACAGGACCAGTGGGTTTGCCCATGAGCTCAGCACTGAGGGAGTGTTCCCAGCTCCAGGATGCTGTGGGACCGCACAGGTTTCCAACCTCCTAAGCCTTAGTCTTCCTTTTGTAAGATGGAGTGCTGATGGTCCCAATCTCTGGGAGCAGAAGATAGGGAGCGCTCATGGGCAGACTTGCTCAGGACAGGCTAGGAGATTGGCTGTTGCTCCAAGCAGCCAAGGGCCTGCCACCTTGGAGAAGGTGCACACGTGCACAGACCCCAGCTTTGGGGTCCTGCTGCCAGGCTCTGGCAGTGACCCTTGTCCCACCCTGTCTACTGCCACTGTAGCTATGTGGTCTTCCTGGAGCTATTCCTGCAGATGACAGAGAAGCACTTCATGGTGGGACACAGGGTCAATTATCATGGTGGGACACACAGTCACCTACTAGTTCTTCACCGACCAGCCGGCTGCCGGGCCTGTGTGCCCCTCTGGCAGGGTCTGAGGGTGGTGGTCCTTGAGGTCTGTGGCACCCCACACTGGCAGGATGTGTCCATGCAGTGCGTGGTGATGATCAGCCGCTTCTGCGAACAGCACTTCCCCCATAAGATGGATGACTTGGTTTGAGTGGACGCAGACCTGAAGTTCTGTGACCACATGGGCATGGAGATCCTGTCCCCCCTCTTTGGCACCCTTTACCCCAGTTTCTGCTGGGTGGCCCGGGAAGAGTTCAGCTATGAGTGCTGGCCACATTCCTAGGCCCACATCCCCAGGGACCAGGGCAACATTGACTACGTGCAGGTGTTTTTTGGGGGTCGGTGGTGGAGGTTCACTGAATGACCTTGGCCTATCACTAGGTGATGGGAGTTGACCTGTCCAATGGGATGGAGGACATGTGGCACGACAAGAGCAACCTGAACAGGTACCTGCTGGACCACCCACCAAGGTGCTAATCCCAGAGGACCTGTGTGACCTGCAGCTGCTGGGCTGGCCCTGGTGGACCTGTGGGACCCTCAGCTGCTAGGCTGCTCCTATCATGAAGTAGCTGAGATTAGGGCCATGTCCAAGAATCACCAGGGCACCCAGAACTCATGACGGGCTGTCCCCGGAGGCCATGTGAGACCCAAGGCTGCTGGGCTGTCCCTGGAGGACCTGTGGGACCGTCAGCTGCTGGGATGGCCCTGGTAATGAAGAAGCTGAAATTCAGGCTGTGCCCAACAATCACCAGGACACCCAGAACTCATGAGGTGCTGGCCCCAGAGGATCTGTGGGACTCACGGCTGCTGGGTTGGCTCTGGTCATGAAGAATCTGAGATTCAGGCCATGCCCAAGAATCACCAGGACACCCAGAACTCATGAGGGCCTGCGCCCAGAGGCCATGTGGGACCTGAGGCTGCAGGGCCGTCCCCCATCTTTCCCTGGGTCATGAAGAAGCTGAGATTCATGGCTGTGCCCAAGAATCACCAGGACACCAAGAACACATGCGGGCCTGTCCCCGGAGGCCATGAGGGACCTGAGGCTGCAGGCCTGTCCCCTGGAGGACCCCCAGCACCCGAAGCTGCTGGGCTGGCCCCAGAGGACCTGCGGGACCCAAGGCTGCTGGGCTGGCCCTCCATCATTCCCTGGGTCATGAAGAAGCTGAGATTTGGGCCGTGCCCAAGAATCACTAGGATACCCAGAACTCATGAGGGTCTGCTCCCGTCTCCATCAGGGGGTGCTGGCTTGAGCAGAGCCGTCAGAGCAGGTTCCTACTTCTGTGCCTTTGAGGGAAACTGTGGAGCCCAGCACTTCTTGCACAGGCACACCAGCGCCCCGGCCACCCCTGCACGCAAGAGGCCTGCCTGGGGGCATAAGTTCCTCTCTTTGTGGTCACCACATTTTGATCACTTCTGGGCATTTGCAGTTGTGAATGGCTCTAGTTTTATGTTGGATGTTTTTCTGTGTCAATGCTGAGCAACCATCTTTAAAAAGAACAATTGAGGGAAAAGGTTTTCTCCCTGGTTCTAAACGGACATTGACTGGTGGGGCTGGGAGCAGCCCTGTAGCAACCATGGAGCCAGAATGGGCCCTGGCCAGGTCTTACCCCCAGTCCTTACACCTCACCATGGCCATGGGGCTTCAGGTTCAGGGGTGCACTGAGCTACCTCTCAGTCCCACAGACCCCTGACCACCAGAGGCCTTGGCCATGGCCACTAGCTTGGTCTCCAGGAGCACGGAGCCCTCTGGGTTATTTATGGTTCCTGCCTTGAGTTTAAATGTCTATTTCTGCGCTGGTGTTTCTGAAATGTGGGCAATCCCTCCGTATAGATGCGTATCCCCTTGGGATTCCCCAGTGCCCACCAGTGGGTTTTGTACATGTACACTCTCTCTGGACCATCTGCTTGCACTGTGCCTTAGCAAGCATTTACTGAGTGCCTACTGTGACCTCAGTCACCAACAAGGTGCAGAGCGTTAAAGCGAGAACTGAGATACAGGCTCCCTGCTCCTGGGCCCTCCAGGGACTCATGATGGCCCCATCCTCCTGACGCATTATTTTCCTATTGTACTATAATGGAGATACAACTGATACTGTGAAGCACATTTCAACGCACAATTCAGTGGCAATAATACATTCACTGTTCTGCACCTGCCACCTCCATCTATTGCCATATTTTCATCATCCCAAAATGAACTTTTACCCACGAGACCCTAAGCCCCCATTCCCATTCCCCAGCCCTGGCACCCAGCAGCTTCTTCCACCTCTGTGAATGGGAGTGCTCTCCATCCCTCACAAGTGGGGTGCTCCGGTGTCGGTCCTTTAGGGACTGGCTTATTTCACATGGCATAATGGCCTCAAGGTCTGTCCCTGTGAGCCTGAACCTGACCCACTTTCGCACCAAAGCTGTGGCTCAGCCCACTTCTAAGCCGAACCTCCTCAGTCCCCTCTGCTCCCCTCACCTTCCTCCTCAGCCTGAAGATGATCCCAGCCAAT
>NW_027399954.1:0-6524 GCF_003265705.2 Callorhinus ursinus
TGTTTGCAAATTCCTTTAGTTTTTGTTTGTCCTGGAAGCTTTTTATCTCTCCTTCTATTTTCAATGACAGCCTAGCTGGATATAGTATTCTTGGCTGCATATTTTTCTCGTTTAGTGCTCTGAAGATATCATGCCAGTCCTTTCTGGCCTGCCAGGTCTCTGTGGATAGGTCTGTTGCCAATCTAATGTTTCTACCATTGTAGGTTACAGATCTCTTCTCCCGAGCTGCTTTCAGGATTTTCTCTTTGTCTCTGAGACTCATAAGTTTTACTATTAGATGTCGGGGTGTTGACCTATTTTTATTGATTTTGAGAGGGGTTCTCTGTGCCTTCTGGATTTTGATGCCTGTTTCCTTCCCCACATTAGGGAAATTCTCTGCTATAATTTGCTCCAATATGCCTTCTGCCCCTCTCTCTCTTTCTTCTTCTTCTGGGATCCCAATTATTCTAATGTTGTTTTGTCTTAGCGTATCGCTTCTCTCTTGAATTCTGTCCTCATGATCCTGTAGTTGTTTCTCTTTTTCTCAGCCTCTTTATTTTCCATCATTTGGTCTTCTATATCGCTGATTCTCTCTTCTGCCTCATTTATCCTAGCGGTTAGTGCTCCCATTTTTGATTGCACCTCATTAATAGCCTTTTTGATTTCGACTTGGTTAGATTTTAGTTCTTTTATTTCTCCAGAAAGGGTTTCTGTAGTAACTTCCACACTTTTTTCAAGCCCAGCTAGTATCTTTAAAGTCATCATTCTGAACTCTAAGTCTGACATCGTAGTAATGTCCATATTGAGTAGGTCCCTGGCTGATGGTACTATCTCTTGTTCTTTTTGCTGAGGTCTTTTTTTTCGTCTTGTCATTTTTCCAGAGGAGAATAGATGAATGAGAGAACAAAATGCTACCACCTTAACAACGTCCCCAGCAAATATACTCTAAACAAATCAGAAAAGACCTGAAACCAGGGGAATAGAAAGGGAAAGAAAGAAAAAAGAAAGAGGAAAAAAAAAAAAACAAAAAGATGAAAACAAAAACAGAACAATACAAAAAAACAGAATATATCAAATATGGTCAGGCTAGTGCATCGATCAGTGCCACAGACTAGATTTTGGGTGTATTTTGGTCTGTTAGAAAAAATTGCCTCCTAAAATTTTAAAGGAAGAAAGACTTATATATGTACAAAATAAGGGTTGATACAATGAAGGGATGGAAGATGACTGTAAAGATGAAAATTATAAAAGATTTTATAAAAGGGATTGATAAGATAAGAAGTTGTTTGAAAAAAGAAAGAAGAAGATTTAAAAAAAGAAAAAGAAAAAGAAAAACGAAAGAAAAAAATGTAGAGAATCTGATCAGGCATACACTAGTGATTTAGGGTATATTTTGATCTGTTAGAAGAAACTGTATCTCAAAATTTTAAGAGAGAACAATTTATACCTATATATGCCAGAAATAAGGGTAACTACTATGAAGGGATAAAATATAACTCTAAAAATGAAAAATAAAAAATGTTTTTTTAAAAAAAGGGATTAAGATTTTGATTGAAAAAGGGAAAAAGAAAAATTAAAAAAAAACAGTTAAAATAATTAACTTTGAAAAACTAATGAATCATGGTAAAAAAAAAAAAAACCATGAATTCTATGTGCAGTATTCCCTTAGCGCTGGAGTTCTCCTGTTCTCCTTGATCAGTGAACTTGGTCTTGGCTTGCTGGCTGTTCGTGCTGATCTTCTGGGGGAGGGGCCTGTTGCTGTGGTTCCCAAATGTCTTTGCTGGAGGCAGAATTGCCCCGCCCTTGTGAGTCCAGGCTAAGCAAGCTGCTCCGGTTTGCTCTCAGGAGCTTTTGTTCCCTGCAAGCTCTCGGTACAGCTTTGGAGGACCAAGGTGAAAATGGTGGCCTCCCACTCTCTGCCTGGAGGAGCTGAGAACTCGGGGCCCCGCTCCTCAGTGCGCCCCCAGAGAAAAGCAGTCAGTCACTCCTGTGTCCCCGGTCTCCGGCCTCACTCCGTGCTCACCCGGCCTGTGACCGAGCGTTTCTGTCTCTGGCACACGACCCCGTGTGGAGTCTCCAAACCCAGCAGATCCCTGTGGTGCACTCCTGCGCCGCTCCTCCTGGCAGAGGGAGGGGAGTCTCCCCGGCTCTGCTGCTTGTTGGGTCCCTGCTGGAGGAGCAGTGGCCCGAGTGGGCCACAGATCACAGTTTATGGCAACCCCGAGCTGAGAGCCCGCACCTCGGTCCGTCTCTGCAGCCGGCTTCCCCGCTCCGATACCTGGGAGCTCTGCCGCACTCAGGCACCCCTGGTCTTTCTGTGACCCCGAGGGTCCTGAGACCACACTGTCCCGCGAGGGTTCCACCCCCCGCTTAGCCACTGGAGCGACATCCCTCAGCACAGCCGGCTTCTAAAAGTTCCGATTTTGTGCTCCGCGGCTCTATCACTTGCCAGAAGCGGCGATGGAGGCTCCCTCCCCCGCCGTCTCTCCTCCCGAATATGGTCTCGGATTCACTTCTCTGCATGTCCTACCTTCCAGAAAGTGGTCGCTTCTCTGTTCAGAGAGTTGTTGCTACTCTCTTCTTCAGTCTCCTGTTGAGTTCATAGGTGTTCAGAATGGTTTGATCCCTATTCAGCTGAATTCCTGAGACCAGACGAAATGCAGGTCTCCTACTCCTCCGCCATCTTGCTCTGCCCCCTAATGAATACAGTTTCTTAAAGTCTATGTTCTGCTACATGAATTCTGTCTGGGAGAAATCTCCGCAAGCCTACAGACAATGATGTCTTCACATTCAGTCTCCAAGTACTAAATCACTTCCAAACTCCCTCTTAAAACTCTTACCAGAATTAGAAAAGATAGAAGGTCATAGACAAGAAACAGAAAAGAGAATTCACTTGCCAAGTATTTCTGGTCATAATTCAGAAGGGACATCAAGCCAGAATACAAACATACAACCTAAATTTAATACAGCCACAGGATGTGACCTCAACAAAATAACAAATGAAACCCTAACTCCATGATTAATCTAAATTTCAGAGTGAGATAAAACACAAGGGGAAATTAACTGCCATATTCTTGGAACTGCTAAGGGGAAGCACTTAAAAATATCAAAAGGATAGTGTTATATAAGGCCAAGAGAACCCCACTTAAAGACTAAATGAATTGAAGCAGGAAGGTTATGCATTTAAGATGTTCCTCTCACAAGGGACATAAACAGAACACGCTTTTGAGGAAGAAGTAATTGTAACTGGCATTTTTCATCTACAGCTTTTGATAATCCTCTAAAAGCTTTGAAAATTGTTTTAGGGGAGCCCAAAAAGATGGCGGAGGAGTAGGGGACCCTATTCCAAACAGTCCCAAGAATTGAGCTGGATATCTACCAGGCCACTCTGAACACCCAGGAAATCAGCCTGAGATGGAAGAAGACAGATCTGGGTCTCCACAAACAGAATATCGCAGGTGGTTGGTTTCAAGGTAGGAAGCACGGAGCCATGATTCCACCGGCAGATATCGGAGGATAAATGGCAGGGGGAGGGAGCCAGCCTTGGGGATCCTACACGGCTGGTGAGTGATAGCCTCCCACGCTGGGCACTGGGCACAGACTCCCAGACCGGTAGCGGTGGGGAAAGGACTTTAGGGCAGCCCCCCGGACAGAAACCTGAAGGGAAATCTGGGGCTGCATGTGCAAACTGGGGTTGGCTGGCACTGCTGGCAAAGAAAACCACCAAAGGAGAGCCATTTCTAAATAACTCTGAGACCCTGACCTCAAGTGTGTAGACAGCAAATGCCAGAGAACTTTCCTATGAAGACCCTTCAAAGCAACAGAACTTCAGACCTGGTGTTTTAGAAGCACAAAGGGCAGAGACGTTCCCCAACCTGGAGGCAAGGACTGGGAGCACTGCTAAGGGGAACACAACCCAGGACACCGCAGTTTATAGCAGCACAGACAGAAACAGAGATAGTGTGGCCTGGAGAGCTCACTGAAGAACAGACTGCGATCTCTCCACTCTGAGACAGAGGGTTGGAAATGGTTTCTTCTGCTCTGACTCTCAGAAGAGACATGGAAAGCCTCCAGGGAAAGCTGCCAGAGAACAAAATCCCCAAAAAAACGGTTTTCACTGAGCCCATCCCCCACCACCGGGGGCAGGGCAACTCTGCCCAAACAGGGTTGACTGAGTAACAGCACACCAGGCCCCTCCCCCAGAAGACAGGCTGGGAGAACAAGAGGCCAGCAACCTTAAGGTCCCTAGAAAACACATGCATCTTGCTTGGGTTGTGGTTAATAATTTGGACTCTGTACATTCCCTCAACCACCCCTCAAGAGAATGACTAGGAGGAGGAACCCCAAAATAGGAAAGACTCAGAGACTGTGACTTCCGCCACTGATTTACAAATGGATACAGATATAACCAAGATGTCAGAGACAGAATTCAGGGTAGCAGTTGTGAAGACAAAAGCAAGAATGGAGAAATTGATTAATGGCAACATAAAATCTCTAAGGGCAGAAATGAGAGCTGATCTGGCAGAACTTAAAAATGCTATCAATGAGAGCCAATCTAATCTAGATACTCTAACAGCTAGGGTAAATGAGGAAGAAGAACGAATTAGTGATCTAGAAGACAAACTGATAGAAAAGAAGGAAAACAAGGAGGCCTGGGAGAAACAGCTCAAAATCCATGAAAACAGAATAACAGAAGTGATGCCATGAAATGTTCCAATGTCAGAATTATTGGGATCCCTGGGGAGGGGAGGGGAGGGACTAGAAGATATATTTGAGCAAATAGGAGATGAGAACTTCCCTAATATGGGGAATGAAACAAGCATTCGCGTCCTAGAGGAAGAGAGGACCCCTTCCTAGATCAAGGAGAACAGACCAATGCCACGGCCTGTAATAGTAAAACTCGCAAATCTTAGAACCAAGGAAACCATCTTAAGGGCTGTTAGGAAGAAGAGATTCTTTACATACAGAGGGAGGAACATCAGAATAACATCAGACCTATCCACAGAGACCTGGCAATGCAGAAAGGCCTGGCAAGACATATTCAGGGTACTAAATGAGAACATGCAGCCAAGAACACTTCATCCGGCAAGGCTGTCATTTAGAATGGGTGGAGAGATGCAGAGCTTCCAAGACGAGCAGAAACTGAAAGAATATGTGACCACTAAGCCAGCCCTGCAAGAAATATTGAGGGGGGTTCTATAAAAGGAGAAAGACCCCAAGAGTGATATAGAACAGAAATTTACAGAGACAATCTATAGAAACAAGGACTTCACAGGCAACACGATGACAATAAAATCATATCTTTCAATAATCACTCTCAGTGTGAAAGGCCTAAATGCTCCCATAAAACAACACAGGGTTGCAGATGGGATAAAAAGACAGGACCCATCCATAGGCTGCCTACAAGAGACTCATTCTAGGGGGTGGAGCAAGATGGCGGAGGAGTAGGAGACCTAGATTTCGTCTGGTCTCAGGAATTCAGCTGAATAGGGATCAAACCATTCTGAACACCTACGAACTCAACAGGAGATCGAACAGGAGAGTAGCAACAACTCTCTGAACAGAGAAGCGACCACTTACTGGAAGGTAGGGCGTGAGGAGAAGTGAATCCGAGGCGATATTCGGGAGGATAGACAGCGGGGGAGGGGCCTCCGCCGGCCGCTTCTGGCAAGTGATGGAGCCGCGGAGCACAAAATCAGAACTTTTAGAAGTTGGCTCGGCGGAGGGACGTCGCTGCAGTGCCTAAGCGGGGGGTGGAATCCTCCCGGGACAGTGTGGACTCAGGACCCTTGGGGTCACAGAGAGACTGGGAGTGCCTGAGTGCGGCAGAGCTCCCAGGTATCGGAGCGGGGAAGCCAGCTGCAGAGACGGAGCTGAGGCGCGGGCTCTCAGCTCGGGGTGGCCATAAACTGTGATCTGCGGCCCAGTCGGGGCACGGCTCCCCCAGCAGGGACCCAACAAGCAGCAGATCCGGGGAGACTCCCCTTCCTTCCCGGGGAGGAGCGGTGCGGGAACGCACTGCAGGGATCTGCTGGGTTTGGAGACTCCGTGTGGGGTCGGGTGCCAGAGATACCAACGCTCGATCACAGGCCGGGTGAGCACGGAGTGCGGCCGGAGACCGGGGACACAGAAGTGACTGCTTTTCTCTGGGGGTACACTGAGGAGCGGGGCCCCGAGTTCTCAGCTTCTCCGGGTGGAGATTGGGAGGCCACCATTTCTGCCCTGGTCCTCCAAAGCTGTACCGAGAGCTTGCAGGGAACAAAAGCTCCTGAGAGCAAACCGGAGCAGCTTCCTTAGCCCGGACCAACAAGGGCGGGGCAATTCCGCCTCAGGCAAAGACATTTGGAAACCACGGCAACAGGCCCCTCCCCCAGAAGATCAGCACAAACAGCCAGCAAGCCAAGACCAAGTTGATCGATCAAGGAGAATGGGAGAACTCCAGCGCTAGGGGAATACTGCACATAGATTCATAGCTTTTTTTTTTTTTTTTTTACCATGATTCATTATTTCATCAAAGTTAATTTTTCTTGACTGTTTTTTTTTTT
>NW_027399955.1:0-6524 GCF_003265705.2 Callorhinus ursinus
AATTACAGACCAATATCCTTGATGAACATGGAGGCAAAATTTCTCACCAAAATAGTATCCAATAGGATCCAACAGTACATTAAATGGATTATTTCCCACGACCAACTGGGATTTATCCCTGGGCTACAAGGCTGGTTCAACATCCGCAAATCAATCAACGTGATACAATACATTAACAAAAGAAAGAACAAGAATCATATGATCCTCTCAATAGATGCATTAAAAGCATTTGAAAAAGTACAGCATCCTTTCTTGATCAAAACTCTTCAGAGTATAGGGTTAGAGGGTACATACCTCAATATCATAAAAGCCGTCTATGAAAAACCTACAGCGAATATCATTCTCAATGGGGAAAAGCTGAGAGCTTTTCCCCTAAGGTCAGGAATGCGGCAGGGATGTCCACTCTCACCAATGCTATTCAACATAGTATTAGAAGTCCTAGCCACAGCAATCAGAAAACAAAAAGAAATCAAAGGCATCCAAGTCGGCAAAGAGGAAGTCAAACTCTCACTCTTTACAGATGATATGATACGTTATTTGGAAAACCCAAAAGACTCCACCCCAAAACTGCTAGAACTCATACAGGAATTCAGTCAAGTAGCAGGCTATAAAATCAGTGCACAGAAATCAGTGGCATTCCTCTACACCAACAACAAGACAAAAGTGAGGCAAATCAAGGAGTCGATCCCATTCACAATTGCACCCTAAACCATAAGATAACTATGAATAAATTTAACCAAAGAGGCAAAGGATCTGTACTCAGACAACTATAAAATACTCATGAAAGAAATTGAAGAAGACAGAAAGAAATGGAAAAACCTTCCATGCTCCAGGATTGGAAAACAAACATTGTAAAGATGTCAATGCTACCTAGAGCAATCTACATATGGAATGCAATCCCCATCAAAATGCCATCCACTTTTTTCAAAGAAATGGAACAAATAATCCTAAAATTTGTATGGAACCAGAAGAGATCCCGAAAAGGCAGAGGAATATTGAAAAAGAAAAGCAAAGCTGGCGGCATCACAATTCCGGACTTCCAGCTCTATTACAAAGCTGTCATCATCAAGACAGTATGGTCCTGGCACAAAAACAGACGCATAGATCAATGGAACAGAATCGAGAGCCCAGAAATGGACCCTCAAGTCTATGGTCAACTTATCTTTGACAAAGCAGGAAAGAATGTCCAATGGAAAAAAGACAGTCTCTTCAACAAATGGTGTTAGGAAAATTGGACAGCCACATGCAGAAAAATGAACCTGGACCATTTCCTTACACCACACACAAAAATAGACTCCAAATGGTTGAAAGACCTAAATGTGAGACAGGAGTCCATCCAAATCCTAAAGGAGAACACAGGTAGCAACCTCTTCGACCTGAGCCGCAGCAACTTCTTCCTAGAAATATCACCAAATGCACGGGAAGCCAGGGCAAAAATGAATTTTGGGATTTCATCAAGATAAAAAGTTTTTGCACAGCAAAAGTAACAGTCCACAAAACCCAAAGACAACCGACAGAATGGGAGAAAATATTGGCAAATGACATATCAGATAAAGGGCTAGTATCCAAAATCTATAAAGAACTTATCAAACTCAACACCCAAAGAACAAATAATCCAATCAAGAAATGGGCAGAAAACATGAACAGAGATTTTTCCAAAGAAGACATCCAAATGGCCAACAGGCATATGAAAAAGTGCTCCACATCGCTCGGCATCAGGGAAATCCAAATCAAAACCTCAATGAGTTACCACCTCACACCCGTCAGAATGGCTAAAATTAACAAGTCAAGGAACGACAGATGTTGGCGGGGATGTGGAGAAAGAGGAACCCTCCTACACTGTTGGTGGGAATGCAGGCTGGTGCAACCCCTCTGGAAAACAGTATGGAGGTTCCTCAAACAGTTGAAATTAGAGCTACCATTCGATCCAGCAATTGCACTACTGGGTACTTACCCCAAAGATACAAATGTAGGGACCCGAAGGTGTACGTGCACCCCAATGTTTATAGCAGCAATGTCCACAATAGCCAAACTGTGGAAAGAGCCAAGATGCCCATCGACAGATGAATGGATAAAGAAGAGGAGGTATATATACACAATGGAATATTATGCAGCCATCAAAAGGAATGAGATCTTGCCATTTGCAACGACCTGGATGGAACTGGAGGGTGTTATGCTGAGTGAAATAAGTCATTCAGAGAAATACATGTATCACATGACCTCACTGATGTGAGGAATTCTTAATCTCAGGAATCAACCTGAGTGTTGCTGGAGTGGTTGGGGTTGGGAGTGATGGGGTGGCTGGGTGATAGACATTGGGGAGAGTATATGCTACGGTGAGCGCTGTGAATGTGCAAGACTGTTGAATCACAGATCTGTACTTCTGAATCAAATAACACATCATATTTTAAGAAAAAAAGAAAAAGAAAAGATAACAGAAGAGGAAGATTGAAGGAGAGTAAGTCAGAGGGGGAGACGAACCATGAGAGATGATGGACTCTGAAAAACAAACTGAGGGTTCTAGAGGGGAGGAGGGTAGGGGGATGGGTTATCCTGGTGATGGGTATTGAGGAGGGCACGTTCTGCATGGAGCACTGGGTGTTATGAAAAAACAATGAATCATGGAACACTGCATCAAAAACTAATGATGTAATATATGGTGATTAACATAACAATAAAAATTAAAATAAAAAAATAAAATAAAAAAATATGGTACCATGTATCAGAACTCCATTCATTTTCATGGATGAATAGTATTCCATTGTATATATCTACAGCATGTTTACTCATTCATCTGTTGATGGACACTTGGGTTGTTTCCACTTTTTGGCTATTGTGAATACTGCTGCTATGAACACTGGTGTCCAAGTATTTTTGAGTTCCTATTTTCAAGTCTTCTGGATATGTACCTAAGAGTGACATTCCTGGGTAATATGATAATTCTATGTTTAATTTTGTGAGGAGCTGACTCTTTCCAGAGGGAATGCACTATTTTACATTCTTAGCAGCTAAGGGGTGGGGATTTAGAGGAATGTAGGGGAATAAGAATGTTCTAAAATTGGTTGTGTTGATGGTAGCAGAACTCTCTGAGTCTACTGAAAGCCATTGAATTACACAGTTTAAACATGTAAACTATATGGTATGTAAATTATTTTATCAATATAACTGATAAAATGTATATAATCTACAAGAATTAGACATATTTCCAATTTTATTCAGAGATTTCAATAACATTTGTCAATAATTTATAAAAGAAATGTACAGAAGATCAGTAAGGATATAGAAAATGTGAACACTATCAACTGTCCTGAACTAATTGCCATTTATAGAATATTCCACCACAAACAGAAGAACATACATCTTTTTCAGGTATACCCAGAACATTGATGAAGTTAGACTATATCCTAGGCCATAAAAAAAGTCTCAGAAAGATTAAAATGAATCAAGCTAATCAAAATATGTACTCTGACCATAATATGAAATTAAATTATAACTCAATTTCAGAAATATTCCCAACTATTTGGTAACTAAATGACGTGCTTCTCAATAATTCCTGCATCAAATATGAAATCCAAAGGGAAATTAGAAAGTATTTTGAACTAAATATAAATGTATAACTAACGTATAAAATGTGGGATGTCACTAGAAGGATACTTGAGGAGAAATTTATAGGGTTAAATATATTAGAAGAAAAAGAAGATTTCAAATCAATGACCTCAGCTTCCACTTTAAGAAACTGGAAAAAGAATGAATTAAGCCCCAAGTAGAAGAAATAACAGAGAAGAAATCAGTGAAATAGAAAACAGGAAAAACAAATAGAGAAAGTTAATGAAAGCAAAGCTGGTTCTCTAAGAACCAGTACAGCTGACTTTAGTCAGACTAACCAAGGGGGGAAAGGAGAAAAAATTAAAAATTACCAATATTAGGAATTAGAAAGATGACATCAGCACAAATGCAGCTGACAGGCAGTCATTAGAAGGATAATAAGGGAAAACCTTGAACAATCTTGTGCGTATAAATCTGACGAGCAAGGGGCGCCTGGGTGGCTCAGTTGGTTAAGCGACTGCCTTCGGCTCAGGTCATGATCCTGGAGTCCCAGGATCGAGTCCCGCATCGGGCTCCCCGCTCAGCGGGGAGTCTGCTTCTCCCTCTGACCCTCTTCCTTCTCGTGCTCTGTATATCTCATTCTCTCTCTCTCTCAAATAAATAAATAAAATCTTAAAAAAAAATCTGACGACCAAGATGAAAGGGATAAATTCTTTGAAAGATAGGGGCGCCTGGGTGGCTCAGATGGTTAAGCGTCTGCCTTCGGCTCAGGTCATGATCCCAGGGTCCTGGAATCGAACCCCATGTGGGGCTCCCTTCTCAGTGGGGAGCCTGCTTCTCCCTCTCCCCCTTCCCCTGCTTGTGCTCTCTCTGTCAAATCAGTCATAAAATCTTAAAAAAGAAAAGAGTTAAACATTCAAAAATTATTCAGAATAAGCAAGAAGTGAAGGATAAAATGAACCCTGTGGTACTGGATATGAGTTGGAAACAGCAGTATGAAATCCTGTTTAATATATACGCAAATGGATAGATACAGAATCAGTACAGGCATGCATGTACACGTGGGTGAGGATACATGCCTGCATTGCCTGGTTTTGTCTTATCTAACTCAGGGGGCCTAAAAGCAATGACATCTCAGGAGCAACAAGTATGCCTTGTGTCTAGATCTTGGTTTCCAATTAACATTCTCCAATGAAAGGTACTCGGTCATCTTAGAGAAATGCAGGAATGAGTTAGGGAAAATACAAGATAAGCCTGGAGCATTTTATAATATGAAAGTAAAGATATATTTAACATAAATGATCGGGTCACATGAAACAGACACAGTAGCCATCTGAAAGCACTCCCAATGGCCAAAGGTAGAACAATGTAAACAAGAAATTAAATAAAACAGTATTGGAGTATCATCCAAAGTATCAAATAAATATATGTGAGTCTATGCTGCAAAAATAATAAATAGGGGGAAAGAGGCAAATACTCCCTACAGAAGAAGTATAATTTTTTTAAGATTTATCTATTTATTTTAGAGAGAGAAAACACAAGTGGGAGGGGCAGAGGGAGAGAATCCTCAAGCAGATTCCCGTCTGAGCACAGAGCCTGATGAGGTGCTCGAATCCACGGCCTGAGATCACGAACTGAGCCCAAACCAAGAGTCAGACGCCCAACCAACTGCACCACCCAGGCGCCCCAGAAGAATTCTAAGTAGTATATATAGATACTACACCTCGCAGGAGCTGACACTTCATCAACACCACCCCAAAGTGTGCGCTAAACAGAGCAACTCAATTTCAAAGAATAAAGGATGGAGAGGGAACTGTGAATAAACCTGGAAAACACTACCCTGCCCAAGGGACCAAGGTTGAGTTTCACCCCTGATGTCACGTGTACGCCATGGACTCCCCCATAGGAGTGAGGAGAAGGGTATTTCAACTCCATGGAATTCTTTGAAAAACTCATAATCCCAATAAACACGAGAAAAACATAAAAAAATTCAAATTGAGCGACATTCTACAAAATATCTAATCAGTATTCCTCAAAAATGTCAAGGCCATATAAAGGCAAAGCAACACTGAACAACTATCACAGAGCACAAGAGATTAACGAGACCTGAAACATAGAAGCAATGTGGTACCCTGGATCGGACCTTAGAACAGGAAAATTACGATAATGGAAAAAATGGTAAAATATTAATAACGTCTGGAGATTAGCTAATAATAATGTACAAGTGTTGATTTCTTAATTTTGACATACATACCGTGGTAATGTAAGATTTTAACGACAGGGGAACCTATTAACTGTCGAACCCAGAGGAACCTATCAACTGTTTCAACCCGGTTGAAAATGGGTGAAGGGCATGTGGGAACTCTGTACTACTTTGCAACTTTACTGTAAATCTAAAATTCTGAAATAAAAGTTTATTTAGAAAAAGAAGTCAGTATAATTCACCAGATTAACAAAGTAAAACAGAAAAAAACTCTATGACCATTTCAATAGATGCAGAAAAATTTTCTGACACAATCCAACATTCATTCTTGATATTGAAAAGATAAATACAAATTTCCTAGCAAAGTAGGAGTAGAAGGGAACATCCTCAACCTAATAAAGGATATCAGTGAAGAAATATCATGCTCAACACTTAACTTCACTACTAACATCATACTTAAGGATGAAAGGCTTAAGTATATGCCCTTCAGATCAGACAGAAGACAAGTATTCCACTCTCAACCCTGCAGTCAACATTGCTCTGAAGGTCTGGCCATGCAAGTGGGCAGGAAGGAGAAAAGGAAGGAAGAAGGCAGACGGGCATCCAGTTTGGGAAAAAATTATATAAAACCCTCTTATTCACGGATGACTTGCTTTTCTATATAGAAAACCAAAGGAATCTACAAAAAGCCTGCTAGAGATGGTAAACAGACACATGAAAAGATGCTCAATATCAGTAATGACCAGGGAAATGCAAATCAAAACCACAATGAAAT
>NW_027399956.1:0-1958 GCF_003265705.2 Callorhinus ursinus
ACTCTTTGTGTGTTTTTAACATATCATTGGTTCCTTCATCTAACAGCGTTTATTCATTTGGGCCTAGGATATGGTTGAATGGCCAGCATCTAGAGTTAGTTGGCTTTTCGTCATCAGATACAGACTTGGATGATGTCTGGTCATATTTCAAAGGTGATGTTTCATAATTGATTAGTCTTTTCATCAGAAGAGTTACAAATAGGGTCGAGGGAAAAATCAAAATTATTCAAAGCAGTCTTTTACTGTTTAAAAGGTGAGCTTGACTTTCTAGTTTTTCTAAATGTGTCATCTAGATATTTTGACATGCCGATTTTCTCTGTAGTTTCTTTGGTGGTGGAGTCAGAAGGAGAGTCTTTGAGAATTCTGGATGCTGGTGGCATCAAGGGCCTTGGAGTCAGGAGCACTGGGTTGAGTTCTGGAACTGCTTGCCTGACCCTAGGTGAGTCAGGTTATCCCACTGAACTTCCATTGACTCCTTATGAAATTGCTGGAATCTAATATCTATGGAAAGGCTTTTTCCACAGAAACTCTTTTGTCTAATGAAGATCAATTAAAAATGAGGTGATTTGGGCTGTATTATTCTGTGAATAATAGTTTTAACACCCCCCGTCATAGGATATGGTGTTTTATTGTACAAGGAGTCCTCAGAAGCCTGCAGTGAAAGAATCAGGTCTCAGAGCATGTCCATGCTCCATTGATACGTTCCTTACAGTTTGCCCAGGTAGGAAGGTAAGTGGAGAGAAATACGACAGAAGGGGAAAGTAGTGAACCATTCATTAGGTAGCCTTCCACCTTTCTCATGAAAGCCTTGCGCCAGTGTCATTTTGGAAGAAGAGGGGGAGTCCTGGAGCTCTGCAGCAGATGGGGGAGTCCCAGGTCTGGGTAAAGCTGACAGGGGTCTCAGAAGAGAGCTGAGTGCATTGAGCAGGGGGTGTGGGCACGGTGGGCTCCAGGGGTGGCTGTGGGTCTCCCGGTTGAGAGTTGTGACAGGTGGAGGCCGTGAGGAGGTTCCTGGCTGAGGACAGTTGAGGTCCAGGTGGAGAGCTGGCCGAGCACCGTCTTCTGTGCCACCAGCCTCACCCAACACACACGACGTCATCGTCTGTCCCTGTCACTCCAGTTCAGACATCTCAGAGTTGCCAGGACAAGATGTTTGTTTGAGCTTCTTTCTTTGTGTGTGTGAAGTTTCAAAACTTTGATTATGGAAATGACAGGTCATCGGAACATCTGTTACTCTTTTATATCCTACTTTTCTTTCAATCACCAAAGATAATCATACCTGCTAGTGTAAGGAGCTATCTGTGTGTTTTTATATCCCGATTTAATTAAACAGTGGGAAAACAATCTTCTGAAAGATTATGAGAACCCTTGGTGAGTGTTCATGTTTTCTTCTACCATGAGCCACATTCCGATATTAGAAATTAAGTTTTAAAGTAAAACACAGCCTTAGAGCTGTAACAGGGTGCCATGCCCTTTGTGAGAGGGACACATGGAGGACTGTAGGTTCTTTAGGAGCTCGGGGAGTGGTGCATCGTGCTCCCAAAGGAAATGGAGCCCCCTGTTAGCCTCCCCTGAGGGGGCTGCTTACCTGGTGGCCCATCCCGGGCTCTAGAAGCTTGACCCGGTGAGTCAATTGCAACTTGAGCTGGGGTATTTATGAAGAAAACGGAAGGAATCCTGGAGGGCGCCTGCATCCTTTGTACTCGGACAACTCCATGCAGCAAAGGAACTCATCACCAATGAGGCGTGTCGGGATCCCTGAGGGAAAGGGCTTGGCTTCGTGGGCTGAGGTAGTGTCTTCATCCTTATCTGGACCAGAGCCATGTTGTCTGGCTATGGAGATCCAGACCCTTATGTGACCATTTTATTATTATTATTATTTTAAGAAAACAATATAGACATTGACCTCGAGATACAAATATCGAATGGAAAAACACAAGGTCAAATATATATATATA
>NW_027399956.1:2058-6523 GCF_003265705.2 Callorhinus ursinus
ATATATATATATATATATATATATAATGATTGAACTCCTGGCATCTCTCATTAATATGGGTAATGTAGGGCTGCCTGTATGAGAAAGACCAAGGAATTATATTTCGATCAGAATTGTGCTGTGAACACGTAGTGTTTTATTCTGTCTTTTGCCTTATTTCATGGGAGGGAAAATGGAGTTGTGACTGGAGCTTGGTTTCTGATTTTAAGGAATGGGAGACAAGTGAATTGTAAGAGCAGTTTTGATGCTGACATGTTGCTCAATGCCCAGTGAGCGAAGGTTTGAAGCTCGGACTTGGAAGCCTTGGTGTTCAGCGAGGATGTTGTCCAAGTTTCCAGCACATCGAGTCACTTGGCTGGTGTGCCTAATTGGGCTCGTCCTGCCTTTCTAAGGGCAGTTTGAAAGTGGCTTGAAACCCTAGGGATTTTGTGGAGTGGTCTGCTTGGGACACCTGTGTGGGCCAATGTAGACACCACCCAGGGAATTCCAGAGCTAATGGTGAGCTTATTTGTGAGGCTGGGGTTTGCTTCTCTGTGAGAAGCATTGAGCTGGAGTGGAAAGAAGTCGCTGGGTCTAATGACTCACTGTGTGAGCAGGTCTTAGTCCGGCAGGGTAGTCGGATCAGATAGCTGGGAGGTTGTGATGCCGTGGTGGTGGACCGTTGCTCATGATGGGCAGGCCAGCTCGCTACGGGGACAGGGACTGGGTTCTACTCCCTGGCAGCCCTCCTGCTGCAGATGTGATAAGACAGTTGTTTCCTGTTTGGTTCTCGAGCCCTCGGCTCAGCAAGGTGGTTGATGGGAAGCCGCTCACAGGCAGCATTATCGATTCTTGCCCAGTGTGCCCCCTGCTTCCTCAGAGGAGGCACAGCAGATGTCCTCTGCCTGGTGTGTGTGAATTCAGTCAGCAGAAGCAGTTCTTCTAGAGCCCCACCCCCGAGAAATCCTCTCCATATTCCTGTGCTGTGTGCAAGAGGTCACTTTTCATTTGGAACTGAAATCTCAGCTCCTGCCGTTAGGTTCTGAGGCCACACAGGACACCAGCATCCGTGCAGTTCTACTTCTGCATGGGGCCTGATGTGCAAGACTGCGGCCGAGCCCGGTCGGCCTGTTGATGCCGCTCCAGGCTCCTTCCTGGAAAATGTGCAGCAAAGCCTGGTTTGTGAAGATATCGCAGGAAAGAGGGACAGGTGCACCACTCTGTCTGACCGCACAAGTATTCCAGACGTCAATCCCAGGTCGTTGGTGCAGGGAGGAGAGATGTCGGTTTCCCAGGAGCTTGGCTAGAGGGAGAGTTGTATCCTGGGATGGGCCTCTGTTCAGCTTTCTCAGATGAGCACCTCAGGCAAGGAGAGGAACTGTGAGTGCTCTCCAGTAATTGAGGAAGGTGTCCGGCTTCAGGTCTCATGGGCAGGTGGATTCCTCCTGTGGCTCATTTTCCTGATAGTGTTCAGGGTGCAGTCGGTGGACCCCTGTTCCTTGGTATCCTGGCTGTGCAAGAGTACTGGGGCACCTTCTCCCCCGGGGCTTTGGACCAGGAAATCAGACGGAGTCAGTGGTGAAACCGTCAGTGTAGACCTTCGTTTCTGCCCTGCCGAGATGGACTGGTGACTGTGATAACTCCTACAGCAATACAGAGCAGGAGACAGGGCTGGGGTGCTGCAGGGGAGGTAAGGGTGGTGCTTTCTATTCACATAGAGCCAGGTGGGACTTCACTAGGGACATGATACTTGAGTCAAGATCTAAAGAAGGTGAGTGATATCAAGTCAAGAGTATTCTAAACGGAAGGGAAAGCATGTGCAAAAGTCCCGAGGCAGGAGCATACCAGGTATGTCCAGAAATAGCAAGAAGGGCCTGTGGCCACAGGAGACAGCTTAGGACATGACCTCAGGGAGGTGACAATGGAAGACAGAAAGCCATTGCAGTGCTGTGACCCCATGGGGCTCTGTTTCAGTGGGTCATCCTGGCTACAGTGTTGAGAACAGGTGACAGAGGGTTGAGGATGGGCAGGGAAGGTCCATGATGAAGCATTTCCAGGAACTCAGGCAAGAGATGGCCTCTAGTGTGGACTGGACAGGTGGCCTTGGAACCAGTGGTCAGTCTTATTCTGTGTATGTTTAAGATGGA
This sequence comes from Callorhinus ursinus, assembly GCF_003265705.2. Taxonomy (NCBI): domain Eukaryota; kingdom Metazoa; phylum Chordata; class Mammalia; order Carnivora; family Otariidae; genus Callorhinus; species Callorhinus ursinus. The sequence goes on from NW_027399956.1 coordinate 4,185, forward strand.
ACTCACCGGATTTGCTGATGGGTTAGATGCTGGGAATGGGACAAAGGAGGAATTGGGGTAACTCGCAGCTGTGGCTGGTTGTCCTGAGCGAGGGGAAGGAAGAGGTTTCTGGGGGTAGGAGGTCATCTGTGTTCCGCACGCTCAGGAAGGTGCCTTTCACAGTGGATCTGCTGATGTGCGTTTCCAGGAGAACATTTAACAACTACTCCCTCGGCAACTTTCAAGTACAATATCCCCCACTTTTTAAAAGTTCACGGTACACATGGCTTTTTTTTTTTTTTAAAGATCTGTGTCATTACCAGTCTTCAGTAACAGGAGGAATCCTGAAGAGGATTTCGCTCTTATGAAAAAAGTCAAAAAGTGAGCATCGCGTTCATCATCTCTTTTGCGGGGAGCCACTGCAGAGGTGGCACACACCTCAACCAGGTCTTTCCTGGGAACCGCTCTCCGCGTCCAGCCCCCAGCACTTTGAATTTTGTCTGTGAGCATCTGCTGTGCTTCCTCTGTATTTATTTTCGGCATCCATTAGGAAGTTGTGTCCTGAGGCCTAGGAAAAGCCCAAGAGAAGTCGTTTTTGGAGTCTGAGCATGCTATTTTTTCTGTATAAATGAATGGTAATTCCTCCTTTGGTCTACACCATTCCTGCTTTGAAAGTTTTCCTTGGAAGGAAACTGTACTTTCAAATAGCGGGGGGACCTGTACCCCATCCTGCAACGTTAGCTTTAGTCTCCATGCTGCACAGAACGTTCCATGACTTATGTATTTTATCACTCAAACATTGTCCTTTTTTTTTAAAGATATAATTTATTTGAGAGAGAGAGAGAGAATGAGAGATAGAGAGCATGAGAGGGAAGAGGGTCAGAGGGAGAAGCAGACTCCCTGCCGAGCAGGGAGTCCGATGTGGGACTCGATCCTGGGACTCCAGGATCATGACCTGAGCCGAAGGCCGTCGCTTAACCAACAGAGCCACCCAGGCGCCAAAACATTGTGCCTTTGACCACCTTCCCCCTTTCCCTCCATCCGTGAATCTGGCAACCAGCATTCTGTTCTCAGTATCTGTGCGTTCAGTATTTTTCTTTTTCCATGTGGAATGTCCATGAACATCTGGTATTTGTCTTTCTGTGTCTGCGTTACTTAGCATAATGCTCGCAAGGTGTCTGTTTCTATGTCTGGCTACTGTGAAGAATGCTGCAGTGAACATGGGAGTGCATCTATCTTTTTGAGGTAGTGTTTTTGTGTTCTCCAAATAAATCCACCCAGAGCAATCACTGGGTCATGTCGTAGTTGTATTCATTTTTCCAGGAACCTCCATACACTCTGTCACAGGTGCTGCACCAATGTACATTCCCACCAACAGTGCACAGGGTCCCCTTGTCTACACACCCTTGACCACACCTGGTGTCTGTCTCTGGGACAATTGCCATCCTAACAGTTGTGAGGAGATAGCGGATTATTGGTTTGACTTATGTTTCCCTGATGACGATTAGTGATGTTGAACAATTTTTCTGTCTGTTGGCCACGTGGGTGTCATCTTTGGAAAGTATCTATTCACATAATCTCCCCATTCTTTATACACGTTTTTTTGTTTTGATTTGTATGAGTGTTCTCTATATTTTGGATATTAGCATCTTCTCATACATATGATTTGCTACTTTTTCTCATTGGGTAGGTCGCCTTTTAAGTTTTGATGGTTTCTTTTGCCATGTAGAAATTTCAGTTTGATGTCATTCCACTTGTTTATTTTTGCATTTGTTGCCTTTGCCTTTGGTGTCCGATCTAAAAGACTCTTTGCCAAAACCAATTGTCGAGAAACTCACTACCTGTGTTCTGTTCTTGGAGGTTTATGGATTCGGGTCTTATATTCAAGTCATTCATCCATTTAAAATTTTTGTGTGTGCTGTAAGAAAGTGATCCAGGTCCATTCTTCTGCATGTAGTGTCGAGTTTTCCAGGACTGTTCACTGAAGACAGTCCTTTCCCCGTTGTATATTTTCTGCTCCTGTGTCGTAAGTTAAGGCCATATATGTGTGGGTTAGTTTCTCAGGTTTCTTCTTCTTCTACTTCTCCTTCTTCATTTTTTTGTTTTAGAGTTTATTTTTTGGGAAAGTATTTTTCCTGTCGGAATATACGCAGTGTGGACTTTATTGATTACATGTCATACTATTTGTTAGGACATTTCTCTGACATGTGTTTTTGTAAATGACTTGCTGGATCTATAGCTTTCAACAGGTTTAACATTTGGGCAGAACTACTCAAAATGTTATATTCTTCCATCAGATAAGGGATTGTGTCTGATTGTCTTTTGTGATGCTATCAGTTGTGATAATTGATATCTGTTTC
>NW_027399957.1:0-6517 GCF_003265705.2 Callorhinus ursinus
AAAAAAAGAAAACAAAAGACATTACAACTGAGACTGCAGAAAAGGGGGATTGTGAAACTAAACAATTACAAGCCAAAAACTCAGATAACTTAGAATAAATAGATCCATTCCTAGAAACAAGCAACCTACCAAACTGAATCAGGAAGAAATAAAAAATCTGAACAGACCAATAGAGACTAAAGAGATTGAATCAGGAATCAAAAACCTCCCAACACAGAAACCTCCCCCAGGACCAGACAGCTTCACTGGAGATTCTACCAGACTGTGAAAGAAGAATTAACCCCAGTTCTTCTCAAACTCTCCCAAAAAATTGAGGAGGAGGGAATACTTCCAAAATAAGCTTGTGAGGCTGTCATTGCCCTGATACCAAAGCCAGAGAAGGACTCCACAAGAAAAGAAACCTACAGACCAATATCTCTGATGAATCCAGATGCAAAAACTCTCAACAACATATTAGCAAACTGAATTCAAGAACACATAAAAAGGATTATACATCATGAGCAAGTAGGATTTATCCCTGAAATGCAAGGATCATTAAACATACACAAATCAATAAATGTGATACATCACATTAATAAAATGAAAGGAAAAAATCACATGATCATCTGAATAGATGCAGAAAAAGCACTTGACAAAATACATCATTTAATAAAAACCCTTAGCAGATCCGGTATAGAAGGAACGTACCTCAATGTATTAGAGGCTATACGTTATGAGCCCATGGCTAACAGTATACTCGCTGGTGAAAAATTGAGAGCTTTTCCTCAAGGAGCAGGAACAAGATGTGGATGCCCACACACACCACTCTTATTCAGTTTGGTATTAGAAGTCCTTGCCAAAGCAATCAGGCAAGACAAAGAAATAACAGGCATCCAAATCAGGAAGGAAGAAGTGAATCCGTCACTGTTTGCAGATAATACGATTTGGTATATAGAAAATCTAAAAGGCTGTTAGAGGTCAGTCAAGTTGCAGGATACAGAATCAACTTATGGAAATCATTTACATTCCTATACACTAGGAATGAAACGTCTGAAAAAGAAATAAAGAAAACTACCTCATTCACAATAGCATCAAAAACAATAAAATATTAGGAATAAATTTAGCCAAGGATGTGAAAGTCCTGTACACTGAACTAGAAGACTTTGCTGAAAGAAATCAAAGAAATGGAAAGACATCCTCTGTTCATGGATCAGAAGAATTTATATTGTTAAAATGTCCTTCCTGAGGAAAAAAGAACAAAGCCATAGTTACCACACTTCCTGACTTCAAACTATACTACAAAGATTCAGGAATAAAAACAGTATGTTACTGAGAGGAGGAGCAAGATGGCAGAGGAGTAGGAGATCTAAATTTCATCTAGTCACAGGAATTCAGCTAGATAGGGATCAAACCATTCTGAACACCTACGAACTCAACAGGAGATCAAAGAGAAGAATAGCAACAGTTCTCTGAACAGAAAAGCGACCACTTTGTGGAAGGTAGGACGTGCAGAGAAGTGAATCCGAGGCGATATTTGGGAGGATAGACAGCAGGGGAGGGGGCCTCTGTCAGGCACTACTAGCAAGTGATAGAGCAGTGGAGCCCAAAATCGGAACTTTTAGAAGTCAGCTCTACTTAGGGATGTCGCTCCAGTGGCTAAGAGGAGGGTGGAGCCCTCGCGGGACAGTGTGGTCTCAGGACCCTCGGGGTCACAGAAAGACCAGGGGTGCCTGAGTGCGGCAGAGCTCCCAGGGATTAGAGCGGGGAAGCTGGCTGCAGAGACAGAGCCAAGGAGTGGGCTCTCAGCTAGGGGTTGCCATAAAATGTGATCCACAGCACAGTTGGGCCACTTCTTCTCCAGCAGGGACCCAACAAGTGGCAGATGCAGGGAGACTCCCCTTCCTCCCCCAGGAGGAGCAGCGCAGGAGCGCAACACAGGAATCTGATGGGTTTGGAGACGCCACACAGGGTTGTGTGCCAGAGATAGAAACGCTACACTTGGTCACAGGCCGGGTGAGCACAGAGTGAGGCCAGAGACTGGGGAGAGAGGAGTGATTGACTGCTTTTCTCTGGAGGCTCACTGAGGAGTGGGGCCCCAATTTCTCAGTTCCTCTGGGGTGGAGATTGGGAGGCCGCCATTTTCACTCTCATCCTCCAAAGCTGTACTGAGAGCTTGTAGGGAACAAAAGCTCCTGAGAGCAAACCCGAGTAGATTACTTAGCCCGAACCAGCAAGGGCAGGGCAGTTCCGCCTCCAGCAAAGACACTTGGGAACCACAGCAACAGGCCTCTCCCCCAGAAGATCAGCAAGAACAGCCAGCCAAGACCAAGTTTACCGATCAATGAGAATGGCAGAACTCCAGCACTAGGGGAATACTGCACCTAGAATTCATGGCTTTTTTCCCATGATTCTTTAGTCTTTCAAAGTTAATTTTTTAAATTTTCTTTTTCTTTTTGAAATTTTCTTTTTCCCTTTTTCAATCAACAACTTATCAATTCCTTTTTAAAAAAATCTTTTTCATTTTTCATTTTTAGAGTCATATTCTATCCCTTCATAGTAGTTACCCTTATTTTTGTACATATATAAGCTTTTCTTTCTTTAAAATTTTGGGAGGCACTTTCTTCTGATCATATTTGATCATATTCTGTTTTTCTTTGTTCGTTTGTTTTTTATCTTTTCTTTTTCCTTTTTTTTTCTTTTTGCTTTCTTTTCCATTCTTTTCCCCCACTTTCAGGACTCTTCTGATTTGTTTAATGTAAATTTTTCTGGGGTCATTGTTACTCTGTTAGCATTTTGTTCTCTCATGCATCTATTCTTCTCTGGACAAAATGACAAGATGGAAAAAATCACCCGAGAAAAAAGAACAAGAGGCAGTACCGACTACCAGGGACATAATCAGTATGGACATTAGTAAGATGTTGGAACTAGAGTTCAGAATGACGATTTTAAAAATACTAGCTGGGTTTGAAAAAAACATGAAAGTTATTAGAGAAACCCTTTCTGGAGAAATAAAAGAACTAAAATCTAACCAAGTCGAAATCAAAAAGGCTATTAATGAGGTGCAATAAAAAATGGAGTCTCTAACGGCTAGGATAAATGAGGCAGAAGAGAGAATTAGTGATATAGAAGACTAAATGATGGAAAGTAAACAAGCCGAGAAAAGGAGAGATAAACAACTACTGGATCACGAGGGCAGAATTTGAGAGATAAGTGATACCATAAGATGGAACAATATTAGAATAACTGGGATCCCAGAAGAAGAAGAAAGAGAGAGAGGGACAGAAGGTATATTGCAGCAAATTATAGCAGAGAACTTCCCTAATTTGGAGAAAGAAAATGCATCAAAATCCAGGAGGCACAGAGAACCCCCCTCAAAATCAATAAAAATGGGTCAACACCGACCCATTTTTTTTAAAGATTTTATTTATTTATTCGACAGAGACAGAGACAGCGAGAGCAGGGACACAAACAGGGGGAGTGGGAGAAGGAGAAGCAGGCTTCCCGCTGAGCAAGGGAGCCTAATATGGGACTCAATCCCAGGACTCTGGGATCATGACCTCAGCCGAAGGCAGCCGCTTAATGACTGACCCACCCAGGCGCCCCTGACCCATTTGTAATAGTAAAACGAGCAAGTCTAGGAGACAAAGAGAAAATCCTGAAAGCAGCTCGGGAGAAGAGATCTGTAACCTACAATGATAGAAACATTAGATTGGCAACAGACCTATCCACAGAGACCTGGCAAGCCAGAAAGGACTGGCATGATATTTTCAGAGCACTAAATGAGAAAAATATGCAGCCAAGAATACTGTATCCAGCTAGGTTGTCACTGAAACTAGAAGGAGAGATAAAAAGCTTCCAGGACAAACAAAACTAAAAGAAATACAAACAACAAACCAGCCCTACAAGAAATATTGAAAGAGGTCCTCTAGGCAAAGAGAGAGCCTAAAAGTAACATAGACCAGGAAGGAACAGAGACAATATACAGTAAGAGTCACATTACAGGCAAAATATGGCACTAAATTCATATCTTTCAATAGTTACCCTGAATGTAAATGGGCTAAATCTCCCAATCAAAGGACACAGGCTATCAGATTGGATTAAAAAACAAGACCCATCGATATGCTGTCTGCAAGAGACTCATTTTAGACCCAAAGACACCCCCAGATTGAAAGTGAGGGGGTGGAAAACCATTTACCATGCTAATGGACACCAAAAGAAAGCTGGGGTGGCAATCCTTATATCAGACAAATTAGATTTTAAAACAAAGACTCTAATAGGAGATGAGGAAGGACACTATATCCTACTTAAAGGGTCCATCCAACAAGAAGATCTAACAATTGTAAATATCTATACCCCTAATATGGGAGCAACCAATTATATAAGGCAATTAATAACAAAAGCGAAGAAACACATTGACAACAACACAATAATAATGGGGGACTTTAACACCCCCTTCACTAAAATGGACAGATCATCTAAGCAAAAGATCACGAAGGAAATAGACTTTACATGACACACTGGACCAAATGGACTTCACAGATGTATTCAGAACATTCCATTCCAAAGCAACAGAATACACATTCTTCTCTAGTGCCCATGGAACATGCTGCAAATAAATCACATCCTAGGTCACAAATCAGGTCTCAACCAGTACCAAAAGATTGGGATCATTCCCTGCATATTTTCTGACCACAATGCTTTGAAACCAGAACTCAATCACAAGAGGATAGTCGGAAGGAACTCAAATACTAAAGAGCAGGAGGCTAAAGAGCATCCTACTAAAGAATGAATGGGTCAACCAGGAAATTAAAGAAGAATTCAAAAAATTCATGGAAACCAATGAAAATGGAAACACAACTGTTTAAAATCTTTGGGATACAGCAAAGGCAGTCCTAAGAGGAAAGTATATAGCAATACAAGCCTTTCTCAAGAAACAAGAAACGTCTCAAATACACAACCTAACCCTACACCTAAAGCAGCTGGAGAAAGAACAGCAAATAAAGTCTAAACCCAACAGGAGAAGAAAAATGATAAAGATCCAAGCAGAAATCAATGAAATAGAAACCAAAAGAACAGTAGAACAGATCAATGAAACTAGGAGCTGGTTCTTTGAAAGAATTAACAAGATTGATAAACCCCTGGCCAACTTAGCAAAAAGAAAAGAGAAATAACCCAAATAAATAAAATCATGAATGAAAGAGGAGACATCACAACCAACACCAAAGAAATACAAACAATTATAAGAACATATTATGAGCAACTCTATGCCAGCAAATTAGATAATCTGGAGGAAATGGATGTATTCCTAAAGATGTATAGACTACCAAAACTGAACCAGGAAGAAATAGAAAACCTGAACAGACCTATAACCACTAAGGAAATTGAAGCAGTCATCAAAAATCTCCCAACAAACAAAAGTCCAGGGCCAGATGGCTTCCGAGGGGAATTCTACCAGACATTTAAAGAATTAATATCTATTCTTCTGAAACTGTTCCAAAACATAGAAATGGAAGGAAAACTTCCAAACTCATTTTATGAGGCCACCATTACCTTGATCCCAAAACCAGACAAAGACCTCATCAAAAAGGAGAATTACAGACCAATATCCTTGATGAACATGGATACAAAAATTCTCACCAAAGTACTAGCCAAGAGAATCCAACAGTACATTGAAAGGATTATTCACCACGAACAAGTGGGATTTATCCCTGGGCTGCAAGTTTGCTTCAACATCCGCAAATCAATCAATGTGATACAATACATTAATAAAAGAAAGAACAAGAACCATATGATCCTCTCAATAGATATAGAAAAAGCATTTGACAACGTACAGCATCCTTTCTTGATCAAAATTCTTCACAGTATAGGGATAGAGGGTACATACCTCAATATCATAAAAGCCATCTATGAAAAACCCACAGCGAATATCATTCTCAATGAGGAAAAACTGAGAGCTTTCCCTCTAAGTTCAGGAACATGGCAGGGATGTCCACTATCACCACTGCTATTCAACATAATACTAGAAGTCCTAGCCACAGCAATCAGACAACAAAAAGAAATCAAAGGCATCTGAATCAGCAAAGAAGAAGCCAAACTCTCACTCTTTGCAGATGATATGATACTTTATGTGGAACACCCAAAAGACCCCACCCCAAAAGTGCTAGAACTCATACAGGAATTCAGTAAAGTGGCAGGATATAAAATTCATGCACAGAAATCAGTGACATTCCTGTACACCAACAACAACACAGAAGAAAGAAATTAAGGAGTCGAACCCATTTACAATAGCCCCAAAAGTCATAAGATACCTAGGAATAAATCTAACCAAGGGGCAAAGAATCTGTACTCAGAAAACTATAAAATACTCCAGAAAGAAATTGAGGAAGACACAAAGAAATGGAAAAACATTCCATGCTCATGGATTGGAAGAAAAAATATTGTGAAGATATCAATGCTACCTAGAGCAATCTACACATAAGGCAATCCCTATCAAAACACCATCCACTTTTTTCAAAGAAATGGAACAAATAATCCTAAA
>NW_027399958.1:0-6515 GCF_003265705.2 Callorhinus ursinus
GAGCAACTCTATGCCAGCAAATTAGATAACCTGGAAGAAATGGGTGCATTCCTAGAGACGTATCAACTACCAAAATTGAACCAGGAAGAAAGAGAAAACCTGAACAGACATATAACCACTAAGGAAATTGAAGCAGTCATCAAAAATCTCCCAACAAACAAAAGCCCAGGGCCAGATGGCTTCCCAGGGGAATTCTATCAGACATTTCAAGAAGAATTAATACCTATTCTACTGAAACTGTTCCAAAAAATAGAAATGGAAGGAAAACTTCCAAACTCATTGTATGAGGCCACCGTTAACTTGACCCCAAAACCAGACAAAGACCCATCAAAAAGGAGAATTACAGACAAATATCCTTGATGAATATGGATGCAAAAATCCTCACCAAAATACTAGCCAACAGGATCCAAAAGTACATTAAAAGGATTATTCAACATGACCAAGTGGGATTTATCCCTGGGCTGCAAGGTTGGTTCAACATCCATAAATCATTCAACGTGATACAATACATTAACAAAAGAAAGAACAAGAATCATGATCCTCTCAATAGATGCAGAAAAAGCATTTGAGAAATTACAGCATCATTTCTTGATCAAAACTCATCAAGTATAGGGATAGAGGGTACAAACCTCAATATCATAAAAGCCATCTATGAAAAACCTACAACGATTATCATTCTCAATGGGGAAAAGCTGAGAGCTTTTCCCCTAAGTTCAGGAACGCGGCAGGGATGTCCAATATCACCACTGTTATTCAACATAGTATTAGAAGTCCTAGCCACATCAATCAGACAACAAAAAGAAATCAAAGGCATCCAAATCAGCAAGGAGGAAGTCAAACTCTCACTCTTTGCAGATGATAGGATACTCTATGTGGAAAACCCAAAAGACTCCACCCCAAAACTGCCAGCACTCATACAGGAGATCAGTAAAGTAGAAGGATATAAAATCAATGCACAGAAATCAGTGGCATTCCCATACACCAACAACAAGACAGAAGAGAGACAAATCAAGGAGTCGATCCCATTTACAATTGCACCCAAAACAATAAGATACCTAGGAATATATCTAACCAAAGAGGCAAAGCATCTGTACTCAGAAAACTAGAAAATACTTATGAAAGAAATTGAAGAAGACACAAAGAAATGGAAAAACTTTCCATGTCAATGGATTGGAAGAACAACATTGTGAAGATATCAACGTTACCTAAAGCAATCTACACATTCAATGCAATCCCCATCAAAATACCATCCACTTTTTTCAAAGAAATGGAACAAATAATCCTAAAATTTGTATGGAACCAGAAGAGACCCCGACTAGACAGAGGAATCTTGAAAAGGAAACGCAAAGCTGGTGGCATTAGAGTTCCGGACTTCCAGCCCAATTACAAAGCTGTCATCATCAAGACAATATCGTACTGGCACAAAAACAGACACATAGATCAATGGAACAGAATAGAGAGCCCAGAAATGGACCCTCAACTCTTTGGTCAACTCAAATTTGATAAAGCAGGAAAGAATATCCAATGGAATAAAGACAGTCTCTTCAACAAACTGTGTTGGGAATATTGGACAGCCACATGCAGAAGAATGAAACTGGACCATTTGCTTACACTACACACAAAAATAGACTCCAAATGGCTGAAAGACCTAAACATGAGACAGGAGTCCATCAAAATCCTAAAGGAAAACACAGGTAGAAAACTCTTCGACCTCGGCCGCAGCAACGACTTCCTGGAAACATCGCCAAAGGCAAGGGAAGCAACGGGAAAAATGAACTATTGGGATTTCATCAAGATAAAAAGCTTTTGCACAGCAAAAGAAACCATCCACAAAACTAAAAGACAACCAACAGAATGGAAGAAAGTATTTGCAAATGACATATCAGATAAAAGGCTAGTATCCGAAATCTATAAAGAACTTATCAAACTCAACACCCAAAGAACAAATAATCCAATCAAGAAATGGGCAGAAAACATGAACAGACATTTTTTTTTTCCAAAGAAGACATTCAAATGGCCAACAGACACATAAGAAAGTGCTCAACATCGCTCGGCATCAGGGAAATCCAACTCAAAACCTCAATGAGATACCACCTCACACCAGTCAGAGTGGGTAAAATTAACAAGTCAGGAAACAACAGATGTTGGCGGGGATGCGGAGAAAGGGGAACCCTCCTACGCTGTTGGTGGGAATGCAAGCTGGTGCAATCCCTCTGGAAAACAGTATGGAGGTTCCTCAAACAGTTGAAAATAGAGCTACCATACGATCCAGCAATTGCACTACTGGGTATTTACCATGAAGATACAAATATAGGGATCCGAAGGGCTATGTGCACCCCGATGTGTATAGCAGCAATGTCCACAATAGCCAAACTGTGGAAAGAGCCAAGATGTCCATCAACAGATGAATGGATAAAGAAGATGTGGTATATATACACAATGGAATATTATGCAACCATCCAAAGGAATGAGATCTTGCCATTTGCAACGACGTGGATGGAACTGGAGGGTGTTATGCTGAGTGACATCAGTCAATCAGAGAAAGACATGTATCATATGACCTCACTGATATGAGGAATTCTTAAACTCGGGAAAGAAACTGAGTGTTGCTGGAGTATTGGGGGGTGGGAGGGATGGGGTGGCTGGGTGATAGGCACTGGGGAGGGTATGTGCTATGGTAAGCACTCTGAATTTTGCAAGACTGTTGAATCACAGATCTGTACTTCTGAAACAATTAATGCAACATATGTTAAGAGAAAAGAAAAAGAAGAAGATAGCAGGAGGGGAAGAATGAAGGGGAGTAAGTTGGAGGGGGAGACGAACCATGAGAGACCATGGACTCTGAAAAACAAACTGAGGGTTCTAGAGGGGAGGGTGTCGGGGGATGTGTTAGCCTGGTCATGGGTATTAAAGAGGGCACATTCTGCGTGGAGCACTGGGTGTTATGCACAAACAATGAATCATGGAACACTACATGTAAAATAAATAATGTAATGTTTGGTGATTAACATAACAATAAAAAATTTTTTAAAAAAGATGAAAACAAAGAGGGAGACAAACCGTAAGAGACCCTTAAGTATAGGAAACAAATTGAAGGTTGCTGGAGGGGAGGTGGGTGAGGGGGATGGGGTAACAGGGTGATGGGTATTAAGGAGGGCACATGATGGGATGAGCACTGGGTGTTATATGCAACTGAAGAATCACTGAACTCTACCTCTGAAAATAATGATGGCTAATCCTTAGTTTAATTGATAGCTATTCCTTTGGCTAATTGAATTAAAATAAAAAAATAATATAAAATAATTTAAAAAAAGAATATTCAGAGAAAATGCTTCTTCTTCGTTATTGATGGTAAAACAGATGTAGCACATCAGTGAGGAAAAGCTTCAATTATAAGAGATGTCATATATTAGAATAACGTCATAGACGGGCACCCGGGTTTCTCAGTGGGTTAAGCAGCTGCCTTTGGCTCAGGTCATTTCTCAGGGCCCTGGGATCGAGCCCGGCATCAGGGTCCCTGCTCAGCAGGGACTCATCTTCACACACTGCCTCGCCCCTTCCATTCATGATCTCTCTTCCTCTCACAATTTATTAAATAGAATCTTAAAAACAAAGAATTGTGTCATAAGAAATGATGATACTTCTGTAGATTTTTCTTATCATGGAGAAAAAAATGATATGTTTAGTTTCTTAAATTAATAAATTATAAAAAGATACTGTCATAAGTTTGCTCATATCCATATCCTGAATGTTAACTAAGTAGAATTTAAATAAAAAATTGAAAAGAAAAAATAATTGCTCATATCCAGATATATGATAATGAAACAACTGTCGCATGTTTGTAAAAGAATAGAAGACATTATTTCGTCCCCCAAAATGATTATGTCACTTGCATCTTGTTCAGCAAATAGCCTTAATTTAACAGGCAACTCTCTGCATTTATGAGTTCAAATATGCAAACCTTCAAAATTTCATACTTTTTGGACATTCAGTGAACTTATGAGATATTCTCAAGTTTTAGACATAAATATAAAATATCAAATGAAGAAACACAGTATAATTAAATGAAATCATACTGATACAAGGAGATTACACTTTTTATGTAACTTGTCAAGGTGGGATAATATTTTCAAATGGGCGGGAATGTTTCTAAAAACCTAAACAACAAATCTTGAAATTATACAAAGGGGCATGCTCATCAAAAGGTCTGTCTTCCTTCTGACAAATGATGGAAAGGATCCTTGAAAGTACACGTGAGAAATGTAAAACTCAGGAAGATACAGGAATATAATATTTGAAATAGAAATAAGCAACAAAGGAAAATAAATGAAAAAATTTGGAAGTACATGAACCAGTGGATGTAAGCATCTATTTTAATATCTTAAAAAGAATACCATCATGCTTTTTCTTCAAACAGTGATTCACAAATTTTGCTTAGTTAGTATAATCTTCCATATATTTAGAAGTGGTCCTGACACTGAACAGAAGACGTCACATTGGGAATCTGTGAATGAGCTTTAGTAAACTGCAACCAATTTAAAACTATTGAAGATTGTTACGGGTTCATGAGAAATTAGAAAACATAGCAAATCTCAGTTGAAAAGAGATAAGCTGGGAGGCCTGGGTGATTCAGTCACTTAAGCGTCTGTCTCATGTCTTGATCTCAGGGTCCCAGAGATCGAGTCCCATGCCGGGCTCCCTGCTCAGTGTTGAGTCACCTTCTCCCTCTGCCGTCCCCCACCTCACCCCCATGGTGCTGGCATAAAATCTTAAAAAAAAAAAAGGAAGAAGAAGAAGAAAGAAAGAAAACGAGATGAGATAATGAGTACATTTGAAAGGTATTATGAATGAGTTTCCTTCCAAGGAAGACAGGAAAGGATAATTATAATAAATCATGTTTCAGGTGTAAATTTAACAGTAAACTAATGGAAGTTTTAGGACATCAAGTACCGGTCAAGTTTTCAGTCATTTCCAACTACTGTAACATTGTCGGCAAAAAATAACGATTGAAAATTAATAAAAGCATGTTTAAGTGGAGGACACTCTGTGCTTTTACCTGGGGCTCTGGCTCCAGCAGAGCTCAGAAAGTGGGATCTCAGCTCCTCGTTCTAGAATGTTCTGACAGCAGTTCCTGTATTCGTGTCCCAACTGAATGCAGCTCCCATTTCTCTGAATTTGAGTCAGCATTTCTCCCCAGAAACAAGCCCACATCTGTAACAAACCAACCACAGCATCTCCGATGTGACGTCGCAGGAACCCTCAATCCACGGATCCCTGAGTAAAACAGGTCTTGTTCAAATACCCTCAGGGAAAAGGAGGAATGAACCAGGGGAACAACCCCCCAAATGCAAGCGACTGTGCTGCTCACCTACCAGCACGTCCTGGGGAAGCCACCCAGAGCCCCCTCCTCAGCACTCACCCAACAAATCAGTTTTTCTCAGTCGCACCTCAGTCGGCACCAAGTGGCTGCAAAGCCCCCAGGGTCTCCCACAGGGCGGGAGCAGAACCTACTGGAACCGCAGCTCTGGCTCTCTATCCTGGGGCAGCCACAGTGGGGCTGTATCCTTGGGCTGCTACAGAAGTCCTTCCTGCTCTGAGATACCCTGGGTCAGCACGAGCAAAGACACCTCCCCCTCCGGGTTGGAGGTGCGCAGGTGCCCTCTGCTGGCTGCCCTGGGAATCCCTAGAATGCTCAAAGCCATGGCCCCTCAGCTGGAGGGACAGAGCATGCTCAGGTCCAGCCAAGCCCTCTCTGTCCATGACAGATCCTGAGGCTTGGCCCCACCATCCCAAGCAAAAGGATGTGCCCATCTTCCCAAGTGAAATGTCCTCTACAAAGCTCAGCCCTAGGGAGGTTGGAGGTTTGGTCTCAGGGAAATCTGATCGCCTGCTTTCCCACCTTCTCTGGTCCCAACATTCGGATCACCTACAGCGACCTGTTGAGAGTCATTGGCTGTTGAGTAAGAGTCCCTGAGAGCAGGATGCTGACCAGAGCTGCACGTACTGGACAATGAGAGGCAAGAGAAAGAAGAGCATTGAGCAATAGCTGGGAAGGACTTAGGGTTTATGGTCTCCATCTCGTGTCCCTACTGAAAATTTGTGCTTAGATCCTTCTAGAAATAGGGAGTTCACACTAAGATGCCCCATTCCTCTCTTAGCCATGGCTTGAAGTCTGCCTTTATCAAACGTCCAGACCGGGATTCTGCCGTGCATTCAGGAGTCATCCCAGTGGTGGTCCCTCTTCCTTCAGGTCTTTCAAGGTGTGAACTGGGCGGTCACGCCCCTTTTGAGTGTTGGGCCCCCCCCCCAAGGTCCCGTGGTCCTGTTTCCTCCAAACTCTCCTCACGTGGTATTACCTTCACTTTCTACTTTCCTGATTCTCTTCCTCTGGGCACACTCTAATTAAGTTCCTTCCTAAAATGTGGTGCCCAGATTTAAACATGATTCTCCAAATACATTCCACACACTGAGGAATAGAGGGAGACAGATGTTTCCTTTGTTCCGAATCCTTTGTT
>NW_027399959.1:0-6515 GCF_003265705.2 Callorhinus ursinus
GGAGCTCCAAGGGCAGAGAGGAGACCCCAGGAGGATTCCCATCCATGGAAAGGGGGCCCACTGGAGGGCACAAAAGCAGCAAGCTCCACTGGTCCGCAGGCCATTTGAATAGGATCACCTCCTGCACTTACGTAGCACGTTGCCCGTCTTCGTGTGTGGACAGTGACCGGCCCACTCAGGCCTGGTGCACATCCAGAGGAGGACTAGAAACTTGTCACTGCTTGATGGTGGGTCAGAGGACCAACGCTCAAAGAAGCAGAGGGTATGCCTCTTCCTCTGGAGCTGGGGAAGGCAGCCACTGACCTGGGGCGGGACCTGGTCCAGGAGTGTTCTTTCTGAAGCCCCTGCCTTCGGTGGGTGTGGCTATGCCTAAAAAAGGCCCACTCAGCCCCAGAGTCAGGAGCAGTGAAAGGCTGTCTCCAACCCTAACCCAGGATCACGACCCGAAACCATCCTGTCTTTGGGAGGAGAGGTCTCTTTCAGGAACCAGGGGGTGGGACTGGCCGCGCTCACCTCCCCAGGTCCAGGATGCCCGGGACCTGCAAGAGCTCTTCATCTGAGTTGGAGTCATGGAGAACAAGTGTATCTCGTCAGCCCAGCAAGTGAAATAACCAAACCCCAATGCTCAGGTTCTAACAAAAGCAGAATTTCATTGTACTGTTTGGGGGAAGCCTCCTCTCCTCTTATGTGGCTTTGGGGGACCCCAAGGAAAGACTTCTTCGTTCTCCTTTCCTCAGAGAGAGGAGCTGGCCCCATGTCCCGGGGTCCCCACCGTGTCCCAGTGCTGAGGAAGAGCCACACGCAGGGGCCTGGTGTCAGGAGTGTGGTCGGCCACTGCAACTGGGCTCCCAGCCAGGGGCCTGGCGGCTGCATGGAAGAGCTGAATTGCGTTTGGGGGAAGGAGTGCTCACTGCCCACACCACTCACCATGCCCCTCCGCACTCTGCAATCCAGGCTCTCTGCCCAGCTTACGTCAATCGCCAGCACTACACATGTTCCTGCCATGGGAGGGATCATTCAGCATCACCCCATTGCACAGAGGAGGAGAGCGAGGCCCAGAGAGGGGAGGTAAATGGCTCCAGTCCCAGAGCTGGTCAGCAGAGAAGCTGGAAAGCCAGCCCTCCGGAGCCCCTGCTAGACCAGCCAGAGTCTCCCTGAGTGGAAAGTGAGCCCTCCCCTGCCTGACCAGCCACGCACTGGCCCCTGACCTTCATGATGGCCTGTTCTGGACCTTGAAGTTTAGCTGCCCGACGAAGAAGGGGAGTTCAGCTAGTGGGACAGGCTGTAGCTACAGGACGGAGTGACACATCTGAGCTAGCAGGAGCCACACTCTGGTCTCCCTCCAGGAGCCTGACCAGCAGCTGGAATCTGGGTGCCCTAGGGGCCAGCACACAACAGGGTCTGCACTGACCAGGGATCCATGGCCCCCAGGGAGAGTCCACTCTGCCCTCTCCCCGCTCCTGCGTGGCCTCACCTCTCCTCACAGTGGGGCTGCAGGACCCGGAAGCAGGCCCCATAGGGATGGCTCGTGTCCAGCTTGTAATGATTTCACAGACCGTGGAGCCCCTGGGGCTGGAGGGAGGTGTGGCTGTGGACATGGACTGGGCTGGGGAGGATGCACGGCCTTGTGGATAGTGAAAGATGGGGCAGGGGCCAAGGCCTGGGGCCCCTGCACATTTCTAAAAAGGGCTCAAATCCCTGAATGCCCACGGTGTCCCTCATTACAGTAACGAACCCCTTCACACTCGGGCATCCTGCTGGTGGGCCCCTCCTCCCCGGCCTCCTCCCTGCCCCTCTGACTCCAGCCGTGGCTGCAGCCAGGGACAGGCTGGACCTCTGTCCCGGCTCCTGCCAGGAAGACAAGGCAGAAGGAGGAGAGGAGAAGGGGAAGGGGCAGACTGATCTTCTCCCTGTCCTGAGTCGGCCTCCACTGATCCCTCCAGGTCCTCTGGCCCAGCCCTGCACTTAGCTGGACCCTGAGAGTGAGTCCGCATTCCAGGGCAGCTTGGTGGGAGGGATATTCAATGACCTCTGCGTCTCCAGAAGTCCTACCCACCTGCCCTTGAACCCTAAGTCCTGCTGCCCAGGGTGGGTGTGATTGCGGGGCCCAGTGGACTTTGGGGACACAGAGCAGTTGGCTGTGGTGAGGGAATGTGGGGGACCGGTCAGGTGCAGAGCCATGGGTCCCATGTACATCCAGTGCAATGCTGGTTCACCGTACAGGTGCTGCGTGTAGGTCTCCTTTGCAAACCTGGCCATGACACATCTGGCTGGCACTCTCGGTGTGGAGGCCTGAGTGCCTGGTGTACCTGTCCCCCACCTACCCCTGGAGGAGCGGCCACGTTCAAGTGTTTCCATGTCCAACCCTCAGGGACAGTTGGGAACCTGGGTCAAGAGAGGCAGGCACTGGCCCAAGAAAAATGAGGGGTGCAGAAGCCCAAGGAACAGGGCTGCTCTCCAGTCCTAGGCCAGCCCCAACCCTTCCATGAGGTTCGCTTTGGGGCTGAGAGCCCCTCAGATCCTTGGAGACAGCTACACACCATGTCCCATGTGGGGACATGACCTTGGCATCCCCAGGCATGTAGAGGCATGCGCACCTGCGAACCCACCGACACACACCACTCTGACTGCCCCGCTGGGTGTCAGAAGGGGAGGACAGCCTGGGAGCGAGGTGGGGGACAAAGGGCAAAGAGAAAGAGGTTGGAGATAGCTGGGCCATGGGGCAGGGCATCGGGACTCCTGGCAAGGACCCAGATCCAGAGCTTGGGGAGGGGAGATAAGCCAGGCTGATGGTCAGGGGTCCCCAAGAGACCCAGTGGGTTGCCAGGGCACTGTGAAAAGACAGGGTCTGGGTTCCAGTGTCCACCACCACCCTGGGCACTTGGGATTAGAAAGAGATACCCACCCCCAAGTCCAGAGGGCTATATCACAAAAGGCCTCAGCTAACTCTGCTGTCACTTGGGCTGCAGAGATGCAGTGTCCCAAGGGTCCCACAGGCTTATAGAGGAGCCTGTTGGCCTTGGATCTCCATCCCCGACCCCATGTGATCCCAGCCTTGGGAAAATGTTTTGTACCCCCTCGAGGTCCTTCTCAGCAGAAGACAGACTCGGGGCTTGGGGGGCTGAGGACCTGGTACGCAGAATGTGGCAGAGCACTGGGCCACCAGTCGGGAGACCAAGGTCAGGGCCCTCCTTGTTGCAGCCTCAGGGTCCCCATTGGAAGAGGATCCAGAATCACTGCTCTGGTCAGGATGAGGAGGCCTTAGGAAGGAATGGGGCACCAGGACCGGAGAGGGAAATGGGGACAAAGGAGGCTTCTGAGAGTTCTCACATCGCCCATGGAACCCACAGATCCTGCTCCTGGGAGAGACACAGACACAGAGACAGAGAAGGAGACAGAGAATGAACACAGGACAGAGGGAACCAGTAGAAGTCACAGACTCCATCAGCTTGGAAATGACATCCCGGCATTTGGTGCCATTCTATTCCTGAGAGTGCCGTCACATAGGCCATCCACCCTGGAGGGGAGGGGATTCCACAGGGATGTGTGACCAGGACTCAGGGGTGCCAGGAGCCACTGTGGGGACTGCCTAGCACATGGGCACTTACGAGGCCCAGGGATCTGAGCCTAACCCAAATGGGAGCCCCTGGAAATCTGTGTTGTGAGAGGACAAGGTAAGAATCAGTTCATTACTACCTTCCCACGGGGGCTGGGACACAGGCAGGAGGGGGTTGGCTTTGTCTGGACCCCAGAGCAGATTCAAGCCCCTCTGAGCTGTGTTCCATGCCAAGCCCAGCCCCTGGCTCATCCTTGCATGGCCAAGTATGTACCAGCCTCCTGTAATAGCAGGCACGGGACATGTGTAGATTTCCTACCCTGATGGCATCCCTAGAAGTAGAAGCCAGAATACCCCGATGTGCAGATATGGAGCCCTGGGTGGCCCTGAGGGGCACGGGGTCTATCCAGGTTCACAGATCTGGGCATGCACAACAACCAGGTCTGAACCCAGCTCTGTGCCATCACAGCAGAGACACCAGCTGCACCCAGGCCTCCCGGGGGCTGTGGGTGGGCTATGTGTGTGACAATGTGTGAATGGGGCTTTGTGGGAGGGTTAGCATTGAGCAGTGGGGGAGGGGGTCCCTCGCGGGGCTCTTGTGTGAGGAGGAAGTTGGGTAAGGGGACCCCAGACATTGGTGACCTCAATTCCCTGACAACAGAGCCCAACAGAATTTGGAACCCCGGTAACCAGGCACCCACATTCCACAGACAGCCCCCTGCCCAGCTCATTTTGTTGGAGATCCTCAAACCAAGATGTTCACATGTTTCCTGCCGAGGTCCAGAGGCTGCAGGTGGAAGAAAGCACGCCCTGCAGATGCTGTCCCCCGCTGGGGTTTTGGGTCAGTGCTCCCCACCGCCTCTGGCCATTTGGCCAGAAGCACAGAAAAGTGACACCAGGAGGCCCAGAGCCAGCCACCCAGCCCCACTCGCTCTGATGACCTGTGTAGCCCAAGGTGCTCTCCCTGTGTGTGTGTGTGTGTGTGTGTGTGTGTATGCGTGTGTGTGGTTGGGGGTGTGTGTCTGTGTGTCTGTGCGTCTGTGTCTGTGTCTGTGTCTGTGTGAGTGTACGTGTGTGTGTATGGGTGTGTGTGTGTGTGTGAGTGTGTGTGTAAAGAGGGGTCATGCGGGGTGGGGCCACCCTGAGCAGGAGATCATGTTCAAAGTCAAGGCTGGCTGTGTGGGATGGGGTGTGCGGGCGCTGCCCCTTCTGCCCAAAGTTTATCCCGATAGCCCTGCAGGGATGGGTCCCTGCATCCCGGGTGCAGGGCTGTGCACGCACAGGTGTGTGTCTGATCTGGGAGCAGCAGGGGGACTGGGCAGGAGTACAGTGCGGATGGCCGGGCAGGGCTGTGATGCCTCAGGGCCGGCTACCAGTCCCTGTCTTTGCAGAAGGCCACGGAGGACATGGAGAGGAGGCTGCTGGACACGCCCTCCATCTCCTCGACAGAGGGGGTGACCCCACAGGGGTCCCCAGGAGCAGATGCTGGGGATTGTAGGGGAAGACCTCCTACACCACCCAGACCAATGTCCCAGGTGATTGTCCACCAGACAGTGGTCCAGGAGCCAGAGCCCACGGAGGCCAAGGCTGAGGGTGAGAAGGCTGGGGCTGGGTGTTTTTGGTGTGTGGGGATGGGTCACTCCTGGCCCCACAGGGAGGAGCCTGCAGAGGCTGGTTGGGGCCAGGAGCAAGCCTGGGCTCAGAGCACACATCGGGTTGACTGCAGTCGGGGAGATGTCCCTGTGAGGGTTCCTTCCTGGCTGTGGCTTCTCTGGGAGTCTCTGGGAGTCCCTGGACTGGGCTCTGTCTCTGCAAAGGCCCATGGAGAGTAGGCACAGAGGTGGGCTTTTCTCTTTTCACAGCTGTTCCACCACCTGAGGATCTAGAGCTGGCTCCAACTCCATCAGCAGCTCTGGGGGTAGGGGTGGTGCCTACAGCAACTTCAGGAGGACACCAGGAGCTGGCAGGTAACCAAGCACCCGCTCACGGAGAGCCTGGCGTGGACCAGGAATAACTGGCACCTGCTCCTGCCCCAGCCCCTGCCACAGTTCCTGCCCCTGCCAGAGCCGCTCTCCCTGCCCCTGCCCCTACCCCTGCCCCTGCCCCTGCCCCTGGCCCTGCTCTTACACCCAGCCCTGCCCCTATCCTAACCCCAGCCCCTACTCCTGCTCCTGCAGGGCTCCCAGAGCCACATCTAGAGCCCACAGCCCTGCAGGGAGAGCTCCTTGAACCATCGCTGGACCCCGACGCCTCGCCAGAGTGTTTCATCCCCTCAGTTCCATCGCCGGACCCCGATGCCTCACCAGAGTGTTTCATCCTCTCCCCCGATGTTCTTTCTCTCTGGTTCATATTAACTGTCATTTTATCTTTTCATGTTCTGTATACTGTTTATTATTTGTTTTAAATAAAATTACTTGTTTTCAATTGAGCATGTCATGAGCATTAAGTACATGGCCAACACTGTGCCACCACACCCCAGAACATTGCTGCAGAATATCTCATTCCCCAAAGGAGTCCCCGAACCAGAAGGCCTCCCTGCCCATTTATCCCCCAGCCCAGACCCTGGCAACCCCTAAGGTGCTTTCTCTCTCTTTTCTTTTACCTGTTCTGGATGATTCCATAAGTGGAATCACCAAGTAAGGGCCTTTGTGTCTGCCCACCTATTTTCAAAAGGGACTCATTTTCTCCTGTGTTTACTTGACATAGAATTTCTCTTATTTGATATTGAAATCCCCGGTGGATTACACATCACATGTAATTATAGAGGCCACTTTAGGAATTGTGGGCACAATCTCTGGGCCGAGACCCCTGTTCCTGCTGGGACACCACAGCCTGACCCCAGACAGGAAACGGCTGGTTCCTCCTGTGGCCCACACAGAAACCAGGGAAATGCAGAAAGCTGGAAGACACACCACAAAGGGCAAAAGCACTGCTCACAACCCAAGGCCAGAGAAAGGTT
>NW_027399960.1:0-6514 GCF_003265705.2 Callorhinus ursinus
ATTTGGGAGGGAGCTCGCCTCCATTTCTGGGGCAAGGGGAGCTGAAGGTAGACACCTCACACCCACATAACTTTCATTCCCTTTGGAAATGTTGATCTTTGGTTTTCCTTGAAACCATCCCATCCTCTTGCCGTTTTGGTAGCTACGTGGTTTCACAGGGAGGAATACTCTGGGTGGCATCTCACAAGCCGTGTGTCCACCCAACACCCAGGGTTGGTGGCAAGTTCCCATTGAGATCCCGGCCTAGGGAAGAGCAATGTGTCTGAGAGCCGAAAGGAAAGTTTCCCCTTCTGCCCCTGAGTGATAGGATCTTGTCCTGATCTTTGAAATGGTGTGGTTGGCAGCCAGCTTGTCTCCCACCCCTGGCTGCCACAGATGCCTTCGTACGGAAGGGCAGACAGTTGACACAAGTGCAGTATGCTCCGGGACCTCTTCATTCTAAAAGGAACTCGTGCCAGGAATGCTCCTCCAATGGCTACTTCCAAATGCATCATCAGCTGCGAGAACCAGTCTGCTAACACTAAAGTGTTTCTGGTTATTTTGTGTCCCCCCTCCCCGCCACAGACGGACAAGCAGCAGGAGAGACATCCGATTCCAGAAGTTTTCCCGCTCTTTAGGAAGGAGGAATGAAGGCCTCTTGCTTCTTTGGCTCCCAGGGGTAGGCCCTGGAGTTTTCCCATTGCCAAAGCCAACAGGCCTCTCCTATCCCGGAAACTAACAGATTTTGCTAGGTATTTTAGTCTCAACATTGTCCTATTCTCAAATCTAGGAAAGTCTTCATTGCCTCACTGTCTGTTTCCATTCCTTTGAACTCTTTTTTGAACTAGGTTCTCCAGAACGGAAGCAACTCACAGAGCCAGGGAGGGAGGTGCCTTTGCTACCGCCCTACACACTTACCCAAGGCAGCCACACAACAAGCTGAGGGATAAGAGGGCCATGGGACTCCCCAGGAATCCCTAGACGCTGCTGTGAGGAAAAGCACCTTCCAGTTGGAATGTGAACCAAGTGCTACGTAGACAATATGCGAGCCTACAGGAATGTATATAAGCAGGGCCATTTTCAGTGAGCTCAATATGTAATGAGACATCTAATTTATTCCCCTTCCGCAAGAAATGAGTCCTCTGGCCAAGCCTACGCACAGACATTCACTGCTTGCAAGCCTCCAATGCCTTAGGCCTCCTCAGGCCAACAGAGTTCTGAACAGCATTTCCAGGGGACTCTGTGGCCAACACGTCCCCACAGTCACGAAGAATCTTCCTGATCCTCTAGCTGAATGAACAGGATATGGCTCTGAGACACGGGAGCAGAAGGCCCAAAGGGGGAACCTCGGCAGAAAAAGAGCAAGAGGGTGGAAGTGGGTATATGCTGGGCCAAATGTGTTTCTTAGAGATGCGATGAGACAACCTGTTCTGATTGAGGTGACTAGGCCCATCACCTCGCAATCGAATTTGCATTCCCAGGAATGAGAAACAACTGTGGGCCTGGGGAAAGGGAAACCATGGCCTAGACCTGGGAGCCCTGTCACCAAGACCTCTGCATTCTTCCTTCCGAATGAGAGAGAAATTTGCTGGTAGTGTCGTTGTGGTGGTGGTGGTGGTTGTGGTTGTTGTTGTTTTGCCCTTCCCTTGAATGGATGGAGGCTGCAGTCATTCAGCTACAATAATGGGACTCCCAGCTGATGCTCAAGGTTTTGGATGCAAGCTTTGGTGCTATAGCCCTTGAAAGGGCACCTCCTGAACTCACCAGATGCTCCAGCATGCAGCATATGGGTGAACGTTCTGTTCCTCCAAAGGAGGGCATCTCACGGTCAAGGAGAGAAGAGCCACCTTTCCTTTCCTTTGGGCTATCAGATAAGGAGAGGCTAACTGAGCACAGCACTGAAGTAGGAACTCAAGACCAGTCGTTGGGTGCTGGCTACCTGGGTAAAATCCCCTCCTCGCCGTGCGTAAACCAGCTCTAAATTTTAAAAAGAATCGGCAAGGGCATGGAAATGATTCCAGTGAAGGCCGAAATTTGATAATAAAATTGGGACTAGGATACGTCTGGGAATGAGGTGTTTCACTTCATTTCCTTTTACCCAAGAAATGGGGCCCAGTCCCTCTAATAACCTGGGGCCAAGCCTACACAGGAACAGTACTCCCAAGTCACTTGCAAATGTCTTAACCTCCGAGGTGCCCAAAGTTCTGAAAGCCCGTTCCAACGGGCAACCTGTCCCAAACTCTCCCACAGTCACAAGGACATAGCTGGACCTGTTTAAATAGAGGCTCTTACTCTAAGACACTGGATCTGAATGACGTCCAGGGCAAACGTATATTGAAAAAAGGGCTAAAGGGTGGACAAGGACGCATGGAAGGCTAACGTTCTTCATTAGCGATGAGAATGGGACAACGTGAAGAAAGCCCAGTCAGCTGGCAAGCAGTGTGCTGCAGGGAAATCGTCCACTTCTGGGCTTGGTCCAAGGTCACCGTTCCTGCCCTGCACTTGGGGGAGCTGTCATTAATAGGCCGGCCTTCCTCCCTCAGAAAGCGGAGAATCTGCCTTTGGTTTTGTTTCCTGTTTTCAAAGGCCCTTACCGTGCATGGATAGGCACAGAAGCAAATGAGGGTGACGGTTTTGTCCTCTTGGCTGATGCACATGTGTTCGAAAGAAGGCTTTTGGTGTAGTATTCCTTGAAAGGGCTCTTACTGTGCTGCTTCTTGTCTAATCTTCACCATAATGGCACCTCAATCACCTAGGGCAGAACGATAAGCTGGCTACCATTCAGCAGGCTTATGCCCCTAGAGCTCAGAAGCAGCTCAGGAGTATTAGGGCAATCTTCCTTTCGGATATAAGACCCTGAGAATCTCTCCTTGCACAGGACAAGGATGTGAACTTTCCAACAATCCCTGGCTACTGCCTATGGGAGGAAAAGCCTCTGCCTCCTTGAATGTAAAGCTAAACGTAGGAATTCCACAAGATTTTGGAAATGTGTGGATGTATGGCCAAAAATCCACAATTGAAAAGAAAATGGGACAAGTCCACGAATGAGAGGTGTAACTTCATTTTCTTTGAGCCCAGAAATAAGGAGAGCTGCTTCTTAATATCCATGGCAGGGCCTATATATCAAACCCCTCCGTTGGGCAAATTCAAGTACCTCCGGACTCCAAATGTTAACAGATTTCTTCTAAGAAAAGTAATTTAAATACAACCAATTTAACCTAGAGCGCATTACTAGGTTCAGGGTTAGAATTTAGCGATTCATCGGTGGCGTGTAGCACCCAGTGCTAATTGAAAGTACTCTCCTTAATGCCCATTCCCCAATTTCCCCATTCCTCACCCACCTTGATTCCAGCAACCCTCCCTGTTTTCCTAGAGAAACGACTCTCTTACGGTTTGTCTTCCTCACTAGTTTTGTCTTATTTGATTTTTCCTTCCATTTCCCTTAGGTTCAACGGTTTACTTTTTATTTTTTATTGTTGTTTTTTTTTTTTCAGTATGACAGCATATAGAACATCCTAGGATTCCGTTGTAGTGCTCAACATTGATTCCTTAGGTGCCGATAATACTCGGTGATCATGCCAACAACTCCCTTCTGACTACACAACACCTGTGTCGTGCTGTTAAGCTTCCCTTTCAACAGGTGTGAGCCCTAGACCACAATTGCTGGTTCCTGTTCCAGTGAGATTTGGAAGAGATCACACGAGTTTTGGAGGCAAATCTCACCCGACGACCATGGCATCTCACGAGGTTTGGACGGAGTTCTCCAAGGTGTGATGAGATCTCACGAGATGTGGACTAAAATCTCGCCCGATGGCCAGGAGATCTCACGAGATTTAGAGTGACATCTCACTCCATATCCATGAGATCTCACGAGATTGGCACTGAAGTCTCCCACGTTTGGGTGAGATCTCATGAGACTTGGACTCCAGTCTCAACCATGGTCCAAGAGATCTCACGATTTGGATTGAAATCTCACCCAAGGTCCATGAGATCTCACGAGATGTGGAGGAAAATCTCGCCTGAAGTCTAGACCATCTCACGGGATTTGGAGGGAATTCTCGTCCGATGTCCATGACCTCTCATGAGATTCGGAGTAAAATCTCGCCCAATGACCATGAGATTTAGAGTGTCTCGACAGATTTAGAGTGTCACGAAGTTTAGTGTGAAATCTCACCTCTTCTCCATGAGATCTCAAGATTTGGACTGAGGTCTCCAAATTTGGAAAAGAGCTCACGAGACTTGGAGTAAATCTCACCTGAATTCCAAGGGATCTCACGAGATTTAGAGTGAAATCTCGCCCAAGGTGCCCGATATCTGACGAGATTTGGAGTCAATTCTCGCCCACGGTCCCTGATATCTCACGAGATTTGTACTGAAATCCCGCCCGACGTCATTGTGACCTCAGGAGAGTCGCACTGAAATCTCACGTGATGTCCAGGCTATCGCATGAGGTTTGGAGTCAACTCTCGGCCCATATCTATGAGATCTCAAAGGTTTAGATTGAAAAAACGCTCAATATCCATGAGATGCCACGAGATTGGCACTGACGTCTCCAAGGTACGGATGAGATCTCAGGAGACTTGGAGTAAATTCTTGCCCAAAGTCCAAGAGATCTCACGAGATTTGGAGTGAAATCTCACCCGATGTCATTGAGACCTCACGAGATTTGTATTGAAATCTCACCCAATGTCCATGAGCTCTCACGAGATTTGGACTGAGGTCTGCATGTTTTGGATGAGATCTCACGAGATTTGGAGTAAAACTCACCCGATGTCCATGAGATCTCACGAGATTTCGATTGAAATCTCACGCAATATCCATGAGATCGCACGAGATTTGGAAGGAAGTCTCCAAGGTTTCGATGAGCTCTCACGAGACTTGGAGGAATATATCCCCGAATTCCAAGAGGTCTCACGAGAGTTGGAGTGAAAGCTCGCCCAAGGTCCCTTTTATCTCACGAGAGGGTAGTGACATCTCGCCCGATATCATTGAGACCTCCCGAGATTTGGATGGATATTTCGCCCAAGTTCGCTGAAATCTGACGAGGTTTGTCCTGAAATCTCGCCCAAGTCATTGGGACCTTGGCAGATTTCGAGTCAAATCTCACCCGATGTCCATGAGGTCTCACGAGAATTGGTGTGAAGTCTCGTCCGATATCATGGACACCTCCCGAGATTCGGATTGAAATCTCGCCCAATGTCCAGGAGATCTCAGGAGATTTGGACTGAAGTCCCCAAGATTTGGTTTGGATCTCACAGGACTTGGAGTAAAATCTCGCCCGAATTCCAAGAGATCTCACAAGATTGAGAGTGAAATCTCGCCCAAGGTCCCTGATATCTCACGAGATTGGGAGTGAAATCTTGCCCAAGGTCCCTGATATCTCTCGAGATTTGGAGTGACATCTCGCCCGATGTCATTGTGACCTGAGGAGATTTGGACAGAAATCTCGCCCAAGGCCCATGATCTCACGACGTTTGGAGAGATATCTTACCCGATGTCCATAAGATCTCCCAAGATTTGGAGGAAAATCTCGCCTGATGTCCTTGAGATCTCCCGAGATTTAGATTACATCTCCATCAATACCCATGAGATCTGACGAGATTGGCCCTGACGTCTCCAAGGTTTGAATGAGATCTCACAAGCCTTGGAGTAAAATCTCGCCCAAAGACCAAGAGACCTCACGAGAGTTGGAGTGAAATCTTGCCCATATCCCTGATATCTCACGAGATTTGTAATGAAATCCCGCCCAATGTCATGGAGACCTCACGAGATTTGGACTGAAATCTCGACCGAGGGCCCTGAGATCTCATGAGATTTCTTGCAATCTCGCCTGATGTCATTAGTACCACAGGAGATTTGGAATGAAGTCTCGCCCCATATCCATGAGATCTCATGGGATTTGGACTGAAATCTCACCCGAGGTCCATGAGATCTTACGAGATTTGGTGTCAAAACTCGCCCGATATCCATGAGATCTCACGAGATTTAGAGTGAATACACATTCAATATCCATGAGATCTCATTAGATTGGCACTGACGTCTCCAAGTTTTGGAGGAGATCTCACGAGACCTGGAGTCAAATCTCACCCAAAGTCCAGGAGATCTCACGACATCGGGAGACAAATCTCACCCAAAATCCATGATATCTCTCGAGATTTGTAGTGAAATCTCGCCCGATGTCCCTGTGACGTCAAGGAGATTTGGAGTGAAATCTCGCCCAATGTCCATGAGATCCCAAGATATTTGGAGTGAAATCTCAGCCGATGTCCAGGCGATTTCACGAACTTTGGAGTAAATTCTCACCTGAGGTCCATGAGGTCTCCCGAAATATAGATTGAAATCTCGCTCAATATCCATGAGATCTCACGAGATTTCGACGGAAGTCTCCAAGGTCTGGATGAGATCTCACGAGACTTGGAGTAATCTATCCCCAGTTCCAAGAGAGCTCACGAGAGTTGGAGTGAACTCTTGCCCAAACTACAAGAGATCTCACGAGAGTTGGAGTAAAATCTCAACCCAGGTGCCTGATATCTCA
>NW_027399961.1:0-6513 GCF_003265705.2 Callorhinus ursinus
GGATAAAGAAGATGTGGTCCATATATACAATGGAATATTACTCAGCCGTCAGAAAGGATGAATACCCAACTTTTACATCAACATGGATGGGACTGGAGGAGATTATGCTAAGTGAAGTAAGTCAAGCAGAGAAAGTCAATTATCATACGGTTTCACTTATTTGTGGAACATCAGGAATAGCGTGGAGGACATTAGGAGAAGGAAGGGAAAAAAGAAGGGGGGGGAATTGGAGGGAGAGATGAACCATGAGAGACTATGGACTCTGAGGAACAAACAGGGTGTTAGAGGGGATGGGGTGGGGGGGTGGGTTAGCCCAGTGATGGGTCTTAAGAAGGGCACGTACTGCATGGAGCACTGGGTGTTATACGAAAACAATGGATCGTGGATCACCACATCAAAAACTAATGATGTATTGTATGGTGACTAACACAACATAATAAAATTTAAAAGAGTTCAAAAAAACCAAAAAACACAGAACAAACAAACAAAAATCCTTTTAAAAAAATTTCATTTCATTTCTGCTCAACGTGATTGTAAATGAAAGGATGTGGTGGCAGTGGCTTCCGGTGGCAGTCCTCTCAGTCTTCCCAGGAAGGTCTTGCTAACCCCGTGCTCCTAGAAAAGGGCATTAACCAAATAGAATTATATATCCACCATAAAGTGTTATTTGGGCCCATAATAAAAAAAAAGAAAGCCAATTTTAGCCTCAAGTAGGCAGAAACACAACAAAACAGAACATGGGTCCTTTGGGGTGAAAGTGAATGGGATTATTGATAAAGGGCATCCTGGCCGTCTCTGTCAACTGTGTGTTCCCAAAGGCTAAGTCTGGATTTCCTCTCTTCTTTCCCGTACAAAGTGGCCAGTGCGGGAGGATTTCCTGCTGACCTCATTTCCACTCCTTGAAGGTGGTTTAACTGAGTTCCAGACCCACCTCTTTGACAGAGCCTGTCAAAGTGTGGCTGCAGCCACAGAAGGAGAGTCAGGTGCATGGCTGGAGCATGCTTTGGAGTGCATGGGCCTGAGTTCACATCCTGGGCTTGTCACAGAGCTGGACATCATTGGGAAAGTTACCAAACTAATCTGCTAGTTGCTTCTGCTCATCTGTTAAATGGGCATGTTTTTGTCATCTTCATAAGGTTCCCAAGTGGATTATAAATGCAGCTCCTGGAAGTGTTAAAAATGGAGTTTCTATCTCTTGTTTGGCCATTCACAATGGGAGAACATTCCTGGAGTTTCCTGGTGGAGGCAGAAACTAGGGGAAATCTGGTACTATTGCCTCTTATGTATTATACTCATAGAAGTTACCTGAGGGCAAAAAAAGGCTTTTAAAGTGGCTTTGAGAACACTTTAATCACATGATCACTTTCCTATCTTTTCTACAGCACAATCACTCTCAGATGATTGGACAACTTTACAAGCTCTTAGGTCTTGGGTTTAATTCATAGCAGCAAGGTCACTCTTGGTGACTGTAAAGATATATATGGACATTTGCCTAACTGTATTGTCTGGGACAGAGAAAGGATATTCATTTTTCTAACTCCTGATTGAAATGGCATTTCTCAACCACCTTCCAATTTGTGTTTACCTTTGATAATACCAGGATACACTGAAGATGGAAAACCTGTCTTCTTTCACCCACCAGTGTAGCCACCCTAATACAACATGCCATTCATTCCACACTGGAAGCCTCAGCCCTCAGGGGAGGCAAACAGTTTTAACTTGGAAACCAGTCTGGTTAACCGGTTGTGGGTACCTATGATGTTTCATTTAGAAGGTATCTGAGTTCACATCTGTACTTCATAGAAAGAGAGCCCTGATTAATTTATGATGCCTTCTGTGGGCATGGATCGAGGAGTGGGGCCACATGTTTTCCATATCTTATCTCTCCTTCAGCTATCAACCAGTGTCTACTTCTCTTCTTCACCTTTGACCTTCTTATAGGATATTGGTGGAATATGGGAGAGAAATACAGGAAAGGATGACATAAATTGACTATTTCCATCCTTGTGTGTCAAATTTTAACTAGTAGCTTTACTTAATGTAGAGTAATGCTTTGTCTGTGGTTGTTGTATATGTCTCTTGCCATTGCCACTCATGAATGTCTTAAAATTAGGGATGGTTATTCTTCATTCTTGTATTATCCCCCATCTCATGCCTCCCACTCCAGAACTTGGTATAATGCCTGATACATAATAGTCATTCAGTTTTATTGTCAAGTTTAAGCTTTTTAATTCCACTTTTTTAAATCATCCACACTACCAACAGAAATACCTTTCTAATATACAAATATAATCTTGTCTTATTTCTACTTAAAACCCTTTGATGACTCCCAACTGGCTAAAGGATAAAGTCCAAATTCTGAATCCTTTATTTTAACAAAACCTGTCAAGGTTTTTTTCTCACCTAGTTCTCTGAATCACCAGCCACTACACTCTCTTCCACTTCTTGGACACCATATTATTTTGTATTTTGAGCTTTTAAATCTGTAGGTTATTTCGTCCAGAAAGCCTGCTCTCTGTTGTCTACCCAGTGGACTGTTCTTTATCCTTTGGGATTCTGTGTCTTGAAGGGAGGGGGCAGATTATAGTGGTTAAAAGTGTGGCTCAGGCAACAGACCGCGTGGGTTCAAATCCTGACTCTAGTTGTGTGACCTTGTGCTAATTATTTAACTTTTCCCAGCCTGAGTTTTGTGGTTTGTAAAATGGGTGCCTGGTGGGAGAAATCAATGAGTTAATCTATATAAAGTACTCTGCACGATGCCTGGCACACAGTGAGTATTCAGTTCAATTGATCTATTTTCTTTTCTTTTCTTTTGTTTTAAAATATTTTATTTATTTATTTGACACAGACAGAAAGATAGTGAGAGAGAGCACAAGCAGGGCGAGTGGCAGGCAGGCAGAGGGAGAAGGAGAAGCAGGCTCTCCGCTGAGCAAGGAGCCCGATGTGGGGCTTGATCCCAGGACCCTGGGATCATGACCTGAGCTGAAGGCAGCCGCTTAACTGACTGAGCCACCCAGGCGCCCCTGATCTATTTTCTTAACTGGGATTCAGAACTGCTAAAAGTTAATTGGAGCAAAAGGCAGGATTGCAATGTAGTATGATGGGGATTGTAATCATGATGTGAAAAAAATGCAAAGGGAACTCAAAGGGTGATCCCAGAAAGAAAAGCACAGATGCAGTGGGGGCAGGGGTCTGAGAAAATGCTTCTGGGAAGATGGATGCTTGAACTGATTTCTAAAGGATGGGTCAAAAGTGTGGTACCTTGGGGCCAGAGATGGGGATGGTGGATCAATCATGTGTGGAGTGGAGGCCTCATGGACCTTATCTGACATGTGCAGCTTCATTAGGGTGAGAGGCAATTACCCAAAGGTGGAAGTTTTTGACATGAGTGTTTTAGGTTGCTTTTGGGTGCAATGGTCTCCTGGTTAGACCATCAGCACCCCAGGTACCTTGCCCCTTTCTCACATGCAGAAGAAATACGGGGAGGAAGAGGGCTTGTAAAACTTTTGTCAGGCAACAAAAGCTTTCCTCTTGATGGAAGGACACATGGAAGGTAAGTGTGAACCAGAGTGTGGAAATGTGGCTCATAAGGGAGTCTCTCCTTAATCTCTCCCTTATTCATGATAAATAGAATAAATAAAGATGGTGTGTGTGGAGCAGGATTTATCCCCCTCCTCATGGTGAGTGTGGCGAGGGTGGGTATGCCAGGGCTGGATGGCCCCCTGTGAGGGAAAAGCAGGCTCTCTCACCCTAGTTCTGGGGTAGACCAGCTATCTGGGACAGGGAGGTGTGCTCAAATTCCATAGCTCTCTTTGGTGTGCATGGAGCAAAACCAACTCCTGATTTCTCTCTCTCTCTGCCCAAGAACATCGTTGATATTTAGTCAAAATAATATCCTCCATTCAATGAAAAAAGGATAAAAAATGGGGGAGCTACTCTTGTGGTAGGCAGGGGAGTCCAAAGAAAGGGGACCCCAGGGGATTTTTCAATGAGGCTTCTTTTAATTGGCTAGGAGTTCGATAATTAGCAGAATGTATGCAGGGAGAGGTGGCAAGAGAGTACTAGAAGCAGAGGGCAGGGCATGAAGATAAGTATGGCAATCTGATATATCAAAGATGAGAAGAGGCATCGCGAGTTTTTTTTCTTTGAAATTGAAATTGCATGTAAATATCACTTAGTAAAACTCAGGGGAAAAAAAATCAAGTCTGACATGTGAAAAAGCAGTATGAATGTGACCGGAGATGTTGGTCTGCAAAGCTTAATTTCATCTGAAAGAAACGCAGAGCAAATAAAAACAAATGCATTCATTCGTAATTGCCCTGTGGTTGATTGGAATACTGAATAAAAGTGGATAGAGGAATAAGCATCCTATAATACAGCTATTTAAGTGAAGTCCCAAAATGTTGAAAGGGCACTCATTCTTGTATATTCCTTGGGTAGGCTTCTTCAGGATCTTCTCTTTTCAACAGTTTGATTCAAAAGGGAAGCAACATATTAAAATGTTATTAAGTATGTGATTTGGATTCCTAGAGTCTGTCTGCAAACATCTGAGAGGTCCTGGGAAATTGACCAGTCTTCAGATATCTACCTGTCCAAGTGATGCATCCTGGGAAATTGACCAGTCTTCAGATATCTA
Source organism: Callorhinus ursinus (assembly GCF_003265705.2). NCBI lineage: Eukaryota > Metazoa > Chordata > Mammalia > Carnivora > Otariidae > Callorhinus > Callorhinus ursinus. Next base: position 4,637 of record NW_027399961.1, read on the forward strand.
CCTGTCCAAGTGATGCAGTGAAAAGAAACAGGCTTTTTAGCTGGACATACTTGGTTTTGACTCCAGGCTCTACCTTTACTAGCCATGTATATAGGGAAGACAATTTGTGAAAATTATAGGTAATCCCTCAAAAACGGAAGTTGCCATTTTCACTAGCTGTTATGTGAGTATCTAAAATGAGATGATAGTCTATCCTTTGGGGGGAAAATAGAGTTTTAAAAAGTTTTTTTTTTTTTTTTGCTACATTGGGGTGGGGTGGGGTTAATACGTTCCTCTTTTAAAATTTTTTTAATTTATTTTTTAAATTTAAATTCAATTAGCCAAAATATAGTACATCATTAGTTTCAGATGTAGTGTTCAACAATTCATCAGTGGCAAATACCACCCAGTGCTCATCATATCATGTGCCCTCCTCAATGCCTATCACCCAGTTGCCCATTCCCCCACCCACCTCCCCTTCAGCAACCCTCAGTTTGTTTCCCAGAGTCAAAAGTCTTTCACGGTTTGTCTCCCTCTCTGATTTCTTCCCATTCAGTTTTCCCTCCCTTCCCCTATGATCCTCTGCTCTATTTCTTATGTTCTGATCAAACATTGACATTGCATCTTCCATGAGAACAACAGATGATATGATGTTAGATAGAGACTCTCATCCAGAGTCTGTGAATATAGGTTTTATGGAGTTTAAGAACATTCAAAAATTTTGTTTAAAGTGTATGTGTGTGTGCACACATTGTGTGCCTGTGTGTGTGTGTGTGTGTGTTTGTGTGTGTGTGTATGTTTGCAATCGGTCTCATTTTGTAAGTGGACATGAGTATCAGACTCCTTTGCTTTCTAATTAATACCTAGGTTACCTGTGAAATTTTATTGTCCTCTTTCACTTTTCTTTGGGAGATGAAAAAAATTGAGGACTAAAATTTAAGTGACTTAATTAAAGGTTATTATTATACCTGAGGCTTGAATCTAGCTCTTCTGACCCCAAATTTGTTGGCATTTCTGCCACATTAGGCTGATCCTGATTGGGGACTTAAGCATTAACCATGGCACAGGTAAATTCAGATGGTTCTGTGGAGTAGTAACACTTTTCCAATTCAATTTTTGTTATAATCAAGAGCCTGAATATACCATTCTCCCATATTACTACTGGAATTCTTGGCAATTGCCTATGTCCATCTGTGTTTTTGAAGATAAAGGTGATGTTTCCCCATTCTAGATGCCTACATGGAAATTTAAAAACCAGTCTATAGTCTGTACTATGTCTTGAGATTGAGACAGTGTGTCACAAGGGCAACGACTGACTAGGTTTTTACCTGAGTGTTTTTGTTTTCATCGGACGGTTGAATGTCATGGGGATATAGGCAAAATATACTCTTGTTTTATCCTGTGATTCCCAATGATGAATCTGAGGACCTGTGCTTTTTGTAGATGATGTTTTTTTTATTTTTTTTTAATTTTATTATGTTATGTTAGTCACCATACAATACATCATTAGTTTTTGATGTGGTGATCCATGATCCATTGTTTTCATATAACACCCAGTGCTCCATGCAGTACATGCCCTCCTTAATACTCATCACTGGGCTAACCAACCCCCACACAAAACCCTGTTTGTTCCTCAGAGTCCATAGTCTTTCATGGTTCATCTCTCCCTCCAATTCCCCCCCTTCTTTTTTCCCTTCCTTCTCTTAATGTCCTCCACGCTATTCCTTATGTTCAAGAAATAAGTGAAACCATATGATAATTGACTTTCTCTGCTTGACTTATTTCACTTAGCATAACCTCCTCCAGTCCCATCCATGCTGACGTAAAAGTTGGGTATTCATCCTTTCTGATGGCTGAGTAATATTCCATTGTATATATGGACCACATCTTCTTTATCC
>NW_027399962.1:0-6513 GCF_003265705.2 Callorhinus ursinus
GGAGCTCCAAGGGCAGAGAGGAGACCCCAGGAGGATTCCCATCCATGGAAAGGGGGCCCACTGGAGGGCACAAAAGCAGCAAGCTCCACTGGTCCGCAGGCCATTTGAATAGGATCACCTCCTGCACTTACGTAGCACGTTGCCCGTCTTCGTGTGTGGACAGTGACCGGCCCGCTCAGGCCTGGTGCACATCCAGAGGAGGACTAGAAACTTGTCACTGCTTGATGGTGGGTCAGAGGACCAACGCTCAAAGAAGCAGAGGGTATGCCTCTTCCTCTGGAGCTGGGGAAGGCAGCCACTGACCTGGGGCGGGACCTGGTCCAGGAGTGTTCTTTCTGAAGCCCCTGCCTTCGGTGGGTGTGGCTATGCCTAAAAAAGGCCCACTCAGCCCCAGAGTCAGGAGCAGTGAAAGGCTGTCTCCAACCCTAACCCAGGATCACGACCCGAAACCATCCTGTCTTTGGGAGGAGAGGTCTCTTTCAGGAACCAGGGGGTGGGACTGGCCGCGCTCACCTCCCCAGGTCCAGGATGCCCGGGACCTGCAAGAGCTCTTCATCTGAGTTGGAGTCATGGAGAACAAGTGTATCTCGTCAGCCCAGCAAGTGAAATAACCAAACCCCAATGCTCAGGTTCTAACAAAAGCAGAATTTCATTGTACTGTTTGGGGGAAGCCTCCTCTCCTCTTATGTGGCTTTGGGGGACCCCAAGGAAAGACTTCTTCGTTCTCCTTTCCTCAGAGAGAGGAGCTGGCCCCATGTCCCGGGGTCCCCACCGTGTCCCAGTGCTGAGGAAGAGCCACACGCAGGGGCCTGGTGTCAGGAGTGTGGTCGGCCACTGCAACTGGGCTCCCAGCCAGGGGCCTGGCGGCTGCATGGAAGAGCTGAATTGCGTTTGGGGGAAGGAGTGCTCACTGCCCACACCACTCACCATGCCCCTCCGCACTCTGCAATCCAGGCTCTCTGCCCAGCTTACGTCAATCGCCAGCACTACACATGTTCCTGCCATGGGAGGGATCATTCAGCATCACCCCATTGCACAGAGGAGGAGAGCGAGGCCCAGAGAGGGGAGGTAAATGGCTCCAGTCCCAGAGCTGGTCAGCAGAGAAGCTGGAAAGCCAGCCCTCCGGAGCCCCTGCTAGACCAGCCAGAGTCTCCCTGAGTGGAAAGTGAGCCCTCCCCTGCCTGACCAGCCACGCACTGGCCCCTGACCTTCATGATGGCCTGTTCTGGACCTTGAAGTTTAGCTGCCCGACGAAGAAGGGGAGTTCAGCTAGTGGGACAGGCTGTAGCTACAGGACGGAGTGACACATCTGAGCTAGCAGGAGCCACACTCTGGTCTCCCTCCAGAAGCCTGACCAGCAGCTGGAATCTGGGTGCCCTAGGGGCCAGCACACAACAGGGTCTGCACTGACCAGGGATCCATGGCCCCCAGGGAGAGTCCACTCTGCCCTCTCCCCGCTCCTGCGTGGCCTCACCTCTCCTCACAGTGGGGCTGCAGGACCCGGAAGCAGGCCCCATAGGGATGGCTCGTGTCCAGCTTGTAATGATTTCACAGACCGTGGAGCCCCTGGGGCTGGAGGGAGGTGTGGCTGTGGACATGGACTGGGCTGGGGAGGATGCACGGCCTTGTGGATAGTGAAGGATGGGGCAGGGGCCAAGGCCTGGGGCCTCTGCACATTTCTAAAAAGGGCTCAAATCCCTGAATGCCCACGGTGTCCCTCATTACAGTAACGAACTCCTTCACACTCGGGCATCCTGCTGGCAGGCCCCTCCTCCCCGGCCTCCTCCCCGCCCCTCTGACTCCAGCCGTGGCTGCAGCCAGGGACAGGCTGGACCTCTGTCCCGGCTCCTGCCAGGAAGACAAGGCAGAAGGAGGAGAGGAGAAGGGGAAGGGGCAGACTGATCTTCTCCCTGTCCTGAGTCGGCCTCCACTGATCCCTCCAGGTCCTCTGGCCCAGCCCTGCACTTAGCTGGACCCTGAGAGTGAGTCCGCATTCCAAGGCAGCTTGGTGGGAGGGATATTCAATGACCTCTGCGTCTCCAGAAGTCCTACCCACCTGCCCTTGAACCCTAAGTCCTGCTGCCCAGGGTGGGTGTGATTGCGGGGCCCAGTGGACTTTGGGGACACAGAGCAGTTGGCTGTGGTGAGGGAATGTGGGGGACCGGTCAGGTGCAGAGCCATGGGTCCCATGTACATCCAGTGCAATGCTGGTTCACCGTACAGGTGCTGCGTGTAGGTCTCCTTTGCAAACCTGGCCATGACACACCTGGCTGGCACTCTCGGTGCGGAGGCCTGAGTGCCTGGTATACCTGTCCCCCACCTACCCCTGGAGGAGCGGCCACGTTCAAGTGTTTCCATGTCCAACCCTCAGGGACAGTTGGGAACCTGGGTCAAGAGAGGCAGGCACTGGCCCAAGAAAAATGAGGGGTGCAGAAGCCCAAGGAACAGGGCTGCTCTCCAGTCCTAGGCCAGCCCCAACCCTTCCATGAGGTTCGCTTTGGGGCTGAGAGCCCCTCAGATCCTTGGAGACAGCTACACACCATGTCCCATGTGGGGACATGACCTTGGCATCCCCAGGCATGTAGAGGCATGCGCACCTGCGAACCCACCGACACACACCACTCTGACTGCCCCGCTGGGTGTCAGAAGGGGAGGACAGCCTGGGAGCGAGGTGGGGGACAAAGGGCAAAGAGAAAGAGGTTGGAGATAGCTGGGCCATGGGGCAGGGCATCGGGACTCCTGGCAAGGACCCAGATCCAGAGCTTGGGGAGGGGAGATAAGCCAGGCTGATGGTCAGGGGTCCCCAAGAGACCCAGTGGGTTGCCAGGGCACTGTGAAAAGACAGGGTCTGGGTTCCGGTGTCCACCACCACCCTGGGCACTTGGGATTAGGAAGAGATACCCACCCCCAAGTCCAGAGGGCTATAGCACAAAAGGCCTCAGCTAACTCTGCTGTCACTTGGGCTGCAGAGATGCAGTGTCCCAAGGGTCCCACAGGCTTGTAGAGGAGCCTGTTGGCCTTGGATCTCCATCCCCGACCCCATGTGATCCCAGTCTTGGGAAAATGTTTTGTACCCCCTCAAGGTCCTTCTCAGCAGAAGACAGACTCGGGGCTTGGGGGGCTGAGGACCTGGTACGCAGAATGTGGCAGAGCACTGGGCCACCAGTCGGGAGACCAAGGTCAGGGCCCTCCTTGTTGCAGCCTCAGGGTCCCCATTGGAAGAGGATCCAGAATCACTGCTCTGGTCAGGGTGAGGAGGCCTTAGGAAGGAATGGAGCACCAGGACAGGCAAGGGAAATGGGGACAAGGGAGGCTTCTGAGAGTTCTCACATCGCCCATGGAACCCACAGATACTGCTCCTGGGAGAGACACAGACACAGAGACAGAGAAGGAGACAGAGAATGAACACAGGACAGAGGGAACCAGTAGAAGTCACAGACTCCATCAGCTTGGAAATGACATCCCGGCATTTGGTGCCATTCTATTCCTGAGAGTGCCGTCACATAGGCCATCCACCCTGGAGGGGAGGGGATTCCACAGGGATGTGTGACCAGGACTCAGGGGTGCCAGGAGCCACTGTGGGGACTGCCTAGCACATGGGCACTTACGAGGCCCAGGGATCTGAGCCTAACCCAAATGGGAGCCCCTGGAAATCTGTGTTGTGAGAGGACAAGGTAAGAATCAGTTCATTACTACCTTCCCACGGGGGCTGGGACACAGGCAGGAGGGGGTTGGCTTTGTCTGGACCCCAGAGCAGATTCAAGCCCCTCTGAGCTGTGTTCCATGCCAAGCCCAGCCCCTGGCTCATCCTTGCATTGCCAAGTATGCACCAGCCTCCTGTAATAGCAGGCACGGGACATGTGTAGAGTTCCTACCCTGATGGCATCCCTAGAAGTAGAAGCCAGAATACCCCGATGTGCAGATATGGAGCCCTGGGTGGCCCTGAGGGGCACGGGGTCTATCCAGGTTCACAGATCTGGGCATGCACAACAACCAGGTCTGAACCCAGCTCTGTGCCATCACAGCAGGCACACCAGCTGCACCCAGGCCTCCCGGGGGCTGTGGGTGGGCTATGTGTGTGACAATGTGTGAATGGGGCTTTGTGGGAGGGTTAGCATTGAGCAGTGGGGGAGGGGGTCCCTCGCGGGGCTCTTGTGTGAGGAGGAAGTTGGGTAAGGGGACCCCAGACATTGGTGACCTCAATTCCCTGACAACAGAGCCCAACAGAATTTGGAACCCCGGTAACCAGGCACCCACATTCCACAGACAGCCCCCTGCCCAGCTCATTTTGTTGGAGATCCTCAAACCAAGATGTTCACATGTTTCCTGCCGAGGTCCAGAGGCTGCAGGTGGAAGAAAGCGCGCCCTGCAGATGCTGTCCCCCGCTGGGGTTTTGGGTCAGTGCTCCCCACCGCCTCTGGCCATTTGGCCAGAAGCACAGAAAAGTGACACCAGGAGGCCCAGAGCCAGCCACCCAGCCCCACTCGCTCTGATGACCTGTGTAGCCCAAGGTGCTCTCCCTGTGTGTGTGTGTGTGTGTGTGTGTGTGTATGCGTGTGTGTGGTTGGGGGTGTGTGTCTGTGTGTCTGTGCGTCTGTGTCTGTGTCTGTGTCTGTGTGAGTGTACGTGTGTGTGTATGGGTGTGTGTGTGTGTGTGAGTGTGTGTGTAAAGAGGGGTCATGCGGGGTGGGGCCACCCTGAGCAGGAGATCATGTTCAAAGTCAAGGCTGGCTGTGTGGGATGGGGTGTGCGGGCGCTGCCCCTTCTGCCCAAAGTTTATCCCGATAGCCCTGCAGGGATGGGTCCCTGCATCCGGGGTGCAGGGCTGTGCACGCACAGGTGTGTGTCTGATCTGGGAGCAGCAGGGGGACTGGGCAGGAGTACAGTGCGGATGGCCTGGCAGGGTTGTGATGCCTCGGGGCCGGCTACCAGTCCCTGTCTTTGCAGAAGGCCACGGAGGACATGGAGAGGAGGCTGCTGGACACGCCCTCCATCTCCTCGACAGAGGGGGTGACCCCACAGGGGTCCCCAGGAGCAGATGCTGGGGATTGTAGGGGAAGACCTCCTACACCACCCAGACCAATGTCCCAGGTGATTGTCCACCAGACAGTGGTCCAGGAGCCAGAGCCCACGGAGGCCAAGGCTGAGGGTGAGAAGGCTGGGGCTGGGTGTTTTTGGTGTGTGGGGATGGGTCACTCCTGGCCCCACAGGGAGGAGCCTGCAGAGGCTGGTTGGGGCCAGGAGCAAGCCTGGGCTCAGAGCACACATCGGGTTGACTGCAGTCGGGGAGATGTCCCTGTGAGGGTTCCTTCCTGGCTGTGGCTTCTCTGGGAGTCTCTGGGAGTCCCTGGACTGGGCTCTGTCTCTGCAAAGGCCCATGGAGAGTAGGCACAGAGGTGGGCTTTTCTCTTTTCACAGCTGTTCCACCACCTGAGGATCTAGAGCTGGCTCCAACTCCATCAGCAGCTCTGGGGGTAGGGGTGGTGCCTACAGCAACTTCAGGAGGACACCAGGAGCTGGCAGGTAACCAAGCACCCGCTCACGGAGAGCCTGGCGTGGACCAGGAATAACTGGCACCTGCTCCTGCCCCAGCCCCTGCCACAGTTCCTGCCCCTGCCAGAGCCGCTCTCCCTGCCCCTGCCCCTACCCCTGCCCCTGCCCCTGCCCCTGGCCCTGCTCTTACACCCAGCCCTGCCCCTATCCTAACCCCAGCCCCTACTCCTGCTCCTGCAGGGCTCCCAGAGCCACATCTAGAGCCCACAGCCCTGCAGGGAGAGCTCCTTGAACCATCGCTGGACCCCGACGCCTCGCCAGAGTGTTTCATCCCCTCAGTTCCATCGCCGGACCCCGATGCCTCACCAGTGTTTCATCCTCTCCCCCGATGTTCTTTCTCTCTGGTTCATATTAACTGTCATTTTATCTTTTCATGTTCTGTATACTGTTTATTATTTGTTTTAAATAAAATTACTTGTTTTCAATTGAGCATGTCATGAGCATTAAGTACATGGCCAACACTGTGCCACCACACCCCAGAACATTGCTGCAGAATATCTCATTCCCCAAAGGAGTCCCCGAACCAGAAGGCCTCCCTGCCCATTTATCCCCCAGCCCAGACCCTGGCAACCCCTAAGGTGCTTTCTCTCTCTTTTCTTTTACCTGTTCTGGATGATTCCATAAGTGGAATCACCAAGTAAGGGCCTTTGTGTCTGCCCACCTATTTTCAAAAGGGACTCATTTTCTCCTGTGTTTACTTGACATAGAATTTCTCTTATTTGATATTGAAATCCCCGGTGGATTACACATCACATGTAATTATAGAGGCCACTTTAGGAATTGTGGGCACAATCTCTGGGCCGAGACCCCTGTTCCTGCTGGGACACCACAGCCTGACCCCAGACAGGAAACGGCTGGTTTCTCCTGTGGCCCACACAGAAACCAGGGAAATGCAGAAAGCTGGAAGACACACCACAAAGGGCAAAAGCACTGCTCACAACCCAAGGCCAGAGAAAGGTT
>NW_027399963.1:0-3850 GCF_003265705.2 Callorhinus ursinus
TTCCCATGTGCCCAGAAGCAAATAAGATTGTCCACCAACCCTCCCTAAATACATGGTAATGGCCATGCACAATTTCCCTCTTAAATGCTTCCTACCTAAGCTGTCTAATTTCAGTCTCCTGCCTGGCTCCACAAGTGTAGCTTCACAAGCTGCCTTGGAGCTGCCCAGGTGTCAATGGAGAATGGTTCCCCACGTGCGGAGGGCATTTAAACAACAAATTAAGTGGCTAACCTGTCCTGTTTGTTGAGGGGAATATTGAAAATACCAGGACTCTTACAAAAACAAAATTAGAAAAAAAACCCCTAAAAAATAAATATAAAAATGAACGGGAAAAATGAAAACACTCAAATGAAAAATGACAAAAGTTCCAATAATTAAAAACTAAATATAAATAAAGAAAGGAAATATAGAAAACAATGTATTGCAATGCAAGAGAACGTCATTAGGAGGCCCTTCTTGGATCACCAAAAGTGACTCGAGGTCCACACCCACATTCCGGGATCTGAAACAATTGTGGAGGGGCCTTCACTGGGTCTGGTCTTCCAAGAATCCCCAGAGTCTCAACAGCACGATTAGATGTCAGGGCTGTAATCCTGGAGAAAAGCTAGTGGGAGAGGTAAAGGCACATTGCATCCAGAGGAGAGGTGGTGGGGCACGTCCACCGGCCCTGGGCAAGCACTTGGCTCAAGTGGTCCCGATGTCCTCCTGAAGACCTCTTCCACCAAAGGTCTGAACCACTGAAGACACAGCTACCACGGGAAGCTGATGGAATGATTGAGATTTGGCCCTCCAGGGTGGGCCATCCCAGGCATTGATAATCCTGTGGTGCCAGGTCCTGCCCAGTCGACCAGCCAGCATTCTGGAACCCAAAGGACACCATCAGCGTGGCTCCCACCGCCACATCACGGAGTTAATTTCTGACAGATTCCCTGCTCCCTGCTTGCATTCCCCAAAACCCCTAATAACGTCCCAGGGGAACGGGAACGTAGAACGGACTATGCCAATTTCCTGCACAACTGCTGGAGAGCTGTGATCTATGGAGGATTGGGAGAATGGGATAAAGAGAGGCTTCCATATGGATGCCGTCAGAATGAAAACTGAAGTGGGTGGCCAGGATTCCCACCAAGAGTCCCTCTTTTGAAAACAGGCATGCTAGATCTCAGGTGGCAGAGAACAGGTCAAGATTCAGCACCCATGTCAGGTGTCATTTATAAAAAGAGAACTTTCACCACATGGAACAACAACAAAACTCCTCATGGAGTTTACTTTGAAGTTTCATAGGAGCAGTTGGGATCTCTTTGTTTCTCCTAAGGTGCTTTCACCCCCTAACCCACACCCTGTGTCTCCACAATTTGTTGGCATTGAATCACATGGCTTGATAGCCATTCGTATTCGCTTGATCCTTCCTAACATCCATTCCCATAGGCAGATCGTGGACTGCCTATGTCTTATTGAGCACCCACTTACTTGGATCCATGAGTGGCCAATTCACAGGAATCCCCGGACGTAGAAGATGTTGACATGGCATAAAGTGAAGATTTGAGACCACACCACCAGTTTGCATTCATATGACAGCCTTCCTAATAAGGTTGCCATTTTCCCTGCAACAGGCCCACTCCCATGTGGATCCCGATGGGGGCAGCTTGTTTTGAAGCTGATGCAGCAAGTGGCTCTGCAAACATTGTTCCAGTAGATCCTGTACCCTGGCATCGCCACCAGAGAACGACTGGACCAAGTGTTACACATTCCAGAGTCCAGGAACCAGGTACGCTTGAGCTTCTTTTGCATTCTCCCTGGGGTCAAGTTTTGCATACGATCCTGCTCAAGCCACTGTATGCCAATGTCCATGCTCAGCTGGGGAGCTCAGAAGTTTGGCCCCTGTTTGTGCATTCCTTGGGAGGTCGTGACATTTGACGTCATTCCAAGTTATTCACTCGTGGAACACTGGTACCATTGGAGGGTAAGGCCTCGGACATTCCAACAGGTCAACATATTTGGCTGACTTTCCGTAGAGATCATTTTTCCAGATTTATGGTATGGCCCACTCAAAACACTCTGAGACCTTACCTGTGAGGGGAAAAGAAAATATGAATCATGTTCACCAGTGTTGCCTGACCATCGAATCTTATTTTGACAATTATGTGTGGTTCCAGAACCAGCACACGAGACAGAGAAGGCAGAGCTGATTTGGGTCTGCAAACTCCCAAGGGGAAGGGCCATCTCATGGACAAGAACTGTCTACACGTTGGACTCAAGTTTACTCCCCAGCATATCAAACAGGTCTCTTCTTGAGCTTCTCCTTGACACAGGAACGGGTCTTCATGGGCTTGCCAAGTGTATGGCAAGAAGGTTTAGGATAGGAACCCATGCTATCTGATTCCACCTGCCTTTCTGTTCCCCCAGATTCAGAGAGCACCTCCCTGCCTATTACTCTTCTTTCCCCTCAGATCCAGACGCTGTGCATCTCCTTGCTGACCAGAGAGCTCCATCTGAGCTCACTTTTTCAACAAGTTATTAATGGGATCTTACTGTGTGCCAGTGGGGAACAGACATGGGAGCTTCCAGAAAACATTCCTTTTATATTTCATAGTTTCAGAGGTAAAATTTAGTGATGCATCAGATTCATGTAACACCCAAACTCATTCCCAGTGCCCTTCATAATGCCCATCACCTAATTACACCGTCTCCACACCCACGTCCACACAATCAACTGTGTTTCATCCCTATAGTTAAGAGTTTCTTATGGTTTAGCTCCCTCTCTGTTTACATCTTATTTTATTTTGTCTTCCCTTCCCCTATGTTCATTGGTTCTGTTTCTTAAGTTCCAAATATGAGTGAAATCATATGGTATGTGTCTATCAGTGACTGACTAATTTCAAGTAGCATAATACCCTCTAGTTCTATCCACATCATTGCAAAACGCAAGGTATTGTTTTTCTTGGTGGCTGAGTATCATTCCATTGTGTATATGTAACAAATTTTCTTTATCCAGACATGTGAAAGATCTATATTTGCACCCTGCTGCTGATAATACTTTGCGGCCCCTTCCTCAAGCAGACTCCCTCATCTCCACTGTATTCTCAAGTATATCACAGCACATTCAAGTCTCCACAATTCCTCCCCTCCTAACAGTGGTCCCTTTTCTACTTGTAGGCTTGCAGCGTTTATACTCTTAGATCTATGATTGATTTCTTGGGTGTTCAGAATGATTTGATAAGTATGTAGTTGTATTTTAGGGATGAGACAAACTTAACTCTTCCCCTCAGTACTTTCTGATTGGATGCCTGATAGGAAAACTGTGAACCTGGTGACAGGCTGGATTTTCTTGCCCCACTTCTATGAGAGCTGAATATCGTTGTGTCAAGTAGGTAATGATTTGTGACACAGTTTCATCCTTTCCAGGTTTATGTTTATTGTGGGAAGATGTACCAAACATATATCTACCATTTTCAACACTTACATATAAGCTTTGATGGATGACTTGAGAATAGCATTTGCTCTAGTGCCATGTTGTCTAACTTACCCCTCAAGTGTGATCATTCATGGGGTCTAATGGTCCATGCCTTCATTAATATCGGTGTAACTGTTTCAGTGAATGGTGACTCTGTGTGACACATTTATCTTTATACTGAATGAGTTTTTACAGCGACATCATGAACTTCCCCATAAATACATCCTAAATAATATTCTTTCATATTGAAGGAAAAATAACCTGTTTTCTTTAAAAGATGGTTTCCAGGCAATGATGTCAGAAGGGTTACTGAGAAAGCCATTCATCATTTCTCAGGCAAACTGCATGGTGATTGGCCACAAAATGGGGTCGTCCTGATAGCATCATGGTGATTGGCCA
>NW_027399963.1:3860-6512 GCF_003265705.2 Callorhinus ursinus
GTCAGGCCAGTGTGGCACAAGGCAAGTGCGTCCAGAGAACACGAGGCTTGCCAAGTGCCATGAAACCACGCGTCTTGCATCCCAGCTAAGCATTGGGAAAAGGACTCAACTGGACAGCATTCTCACTATGTGCCTTTCGACTTAGAGACCAAGAAGTAAGCTCCAGGATAGGATAAGCACACACCTGGACAGAGGCCTTACAATGTGCCCTTCGATCTGGAGACTAGCAACCCAGCTCAGCATGTTGCGGGCACCTCGACAGCAGGCACACCATGTGCTCTAGGACCTGGAGACCAACAACACAGCTCTGCACTAAGCCAAGCAGGCACCTGGACAGCGGGCTCACCACAGGCTCAAGGATGTGGATCGTTCCTTCCCCTCAGAGCACAGGGAACTCAAACACTGGGATTGCCAGTTGGTCTCAGGTTATGAGACCTCCAAACCTGCTCAGCACTACACCCATGTGTCCCCTGGTCACTTGGGCACCTGGGAACATTGAAACCAAGAGCCTTCTAGTCATGCTTAGTATTGGCCTAAAAAGCCACTGGGACAACAGCCTGATCTAAATCCCTCTGAATGGCTGCCTTCCAAATCTGCAGAGAAGTGAGCATTTTAGTCGCTTCTCACCTGGGATTGACTTCAGCCTGAGGTCCTTGTGGCCATCTCCTTGTGAATTATTCATCTTGTGAGGAGTTTTCCTCCTCAGGAGAAAATGACACCATGCCCTAGAAAATAAAATAGACTAGTGGTTTGAAGACTTTGTATTAAATCTCAAGGCATGAAATGAGGAAGGGGTCTGGGAGGAAATTGTAAAGGAGGCCCAGGCCCTAAGCCCTGAGTCATTCATCCCACACTTGCACAAGAGGTGCTCCAACCTAGAGGGAGAGATGAAGACCTTAAAACAAGAGGCCAAGCAGTGCAGTGAGAGGTAGGCTCAGCTCCATGACGTGAAGAGGGTCTTCATTGAAATGAAGGTCTTCCTGGAAGTTTCTGCTTCCCACTTGGTGCCCCAAGGTTGAGTTCTGAGCACCCACCCCCAGATGACAGAAGAGGAACTTGGAAAAATGTGGTCATCTCCAGGAGTGGGGGCGTGGTATGAATTTGATTATTAGATTAAATAGACTATTTTAAATAATCATTTCTGAATGAGTAATTTATGAGAAACAATCCCCATGTGATTGTGATGTACAGTCTGGCTCACAGTAACTACTGCCCCTTATGAGTCATCACATTTTCCTGATGCTGGGCAGGGATGTCTATGGCTCTGAGAAAATATCAGTGAAGTATGCCGAGCAATATATATATATACACACACACACATTTATATATATTTTATATTAATTACATTATATTATATTATATTATAATTTGTGGTCATTACAAATGTTTTGTTGTTGGTGAATTCAAGTTTTTAAACATTGTGCTTTGAAAATATGCATGTTATGGAGGCGAAGCAAGATGTCAGAGGAGTAGGAGACCTGGATTTCATCTGGTTTCAGGAATTCAGCAAGATAGGGATCAAACCATTCTGAACACCTATGAACTCAACAGAAGACTGAAGAAAAGAATAGCAACAACTCTGTGAAAAGAAAAGTGACCACTTTCTGGAGGGTAGGATGTATGGAGAAGTGAATCTGAGGCAATATTCAGGAAGATAGACGGTGGTGGAGGGGGCCTCTGTAGGCCGCTTCTGGCAAGTGATAGAGCCTCAGAGCACAAAATCGGAACTTTTAGAAGTCGGCTCCCCTGAGGGACATTGCTCCAGTGTCTAAGCAGGGGGTGGAACCCTCGTGGGACAGTGTGGTCTCAGGACCCTTGGGGTCACAGAGGGACCAGGGGTGCCTGAGTGTGGCAGAGCTTCCAGGTATTGGAGCAGGGAAGCCGGCTGCAGAGACAGAGCCGAGGCACGGACTCTCAGCTCGGGGTTGCCATAAACTGTGATCCGTGGTCCAGTCAGGCCACTGCTCCTCCAGCAGGGACCCACAAGCGGCAGAGCTGGGGAGGCTCCCCTTTCTCCCCCGGGAGGAGCGGCGCGGGAACGCACCGCAGGGATCTGCTGGGTTTGGAGACTCCACAGGGGATCGAGTGCCAGAGATACAAAAGCTTGGTCACAGGCCGGGTGAGCACGGAGTGCGGCTGGAGACCAGCGAGACGGGAGTGACTGCTTTTCTCTGGGGGCGCACTGAGGGGTGGGGCCCTGACTTCTGAGCTCCTCTGGGTGGAGATTGGGAGGCCACCATTTTCACCCTGGTCCTCCAAAGCTGTACAGAGAGCTTGCAGGGAACAAAATCTCCTGAGATCAAACCCAAGCAGCTTGCTTAGCCCGGACCGACAAGGGTGGGGCAATTCAGCCTCCGGCAAAGACATTTGGGAACCACAGCAACAGGCACCTCCCCCAGAAGATCAGCACGAACAGCCAGCAAGCGAAGAGCAAGTTTACCGATCAAGGAGAACAAGAGAACTCCAGAGCTAGGGGAATACTACACATAGAATTCATGGATTTTTTTTTTTTTACCATGATTCATTAGTTCATCTAAGTTAATTTTTTAACTGCTTTTTTTTTTAAAGATTTTATTTATTTATTTGAGAGAGAGAGTGAGAGACAGAGAGCACGAGAGGGAAGAGTGTCAGAGGAAGAAGCAGACCCCCCCC
>NW_027399964.1:0-6499 GCF_003265705.2 Callorhinus ursinus
TTCGGTGGCAGCCTGAGTCACTCGCTATTGCTCGGGTGTCCCGAATCTGTGGGGCTATGGAGCCAGGCTCTGAGGACTGACCCCTCACAAGCCAACCGAGTGTGCGGGTTAGCACATAGGGGCACGGGAGACCTGACGTCCCAGCAGTGCGTCGAGGTTCCCGGGGGTGAGGGTTGAAGGCGCGGGTCCGCGTGAGTGTCTTGCTCTTCTTTTCGGCCGCGGGACCGCTGAAATCGTGGGTGCGCTGGGGTGGGGATGCAGCGTTCTCCTGTTGTGAATCCTTTCCCGCGTTCCAAACGGTGTGTGGCTGGGATGGGAATGCAGCGTTCTCCTGCTGTGAATCCTTTCCTGACTTCCAAACGGTGGGGTTCTCACGGGGTTTCAAGCTCAGTCCTCTGGTATTGCTTAGGTGTCCCTTGCCTTTGGGGCTCTGGGGAGAGACCTCCGGGAACAAAGCACTCCGGAGTCAATCTAGGCTTGGGGTTAGGGCCAAGGCGCACGGCATGTAAGGTTCTCCTCCCAGTGCTTTCGGAAGTGCCAAATGGCGCATTTTGCTTTGTGGTGTCAGGCTGAGTCCTCTGGTATTGCTCAGGTGGCCCCAATCCCTGGGGCCTGGAGCCAGGGACGTAGGGAGAGAGCTCCCCGAAGCCAAGTGAGGGTTAGGGTTAGGGCCCAGGTGCACGGCACTCCTGGTCTGCGGGAACAGTGGCGAGCTTGGGATGGGATGTATGTCTTGAGGTTGGGGGTCAGGTTGAGTGTCAGGCTCCGGGGTTGCCGCGAGGGGGCGCAGAAAGTGTACTTTTCCTGGAATGGGCGTTCAGAGTTCTGCTCTGAATGCTCTCCAGAGTCCCAGTGGCGGGGTTTGCTTCTGGGTTGCAGCCTGAGTCCCTTGATATTGCTCCGGCCTCTCGAATCCTTGGGTTTTGGGGCCAGGCTCTGGGGAGAGACCACTCAGCAGCCAACCCAAGGCTTGTCTTTGGCCTTAGGGCCAAGACACGCCTGATGTGCCAGCGCTGTGATGAGCTTCCCGAGGTGTGAGTTGAGGCCGTGGGTTGGGGATCGTCAGGCTCAGGGATTGCGGACTGGGCACCTTGAACGTGGGGTTCGTTGGGATGGACCGGCACAGTTCTCCTGCTCCGAATGCTTAACGGTGTTCCCAATGGCACGTTTTCCTTTTTAGTGGCAGGCAGAATCTTCTGGTCCTGGTCAGGTGTCCCAAAGCTTTGTGGCTTTGGAGTCAGGCTCTAGGGACAGATCGCTCAGAAGCCACCCTAGGGTTAGGCTTAGGGCTTAGGGGCATGAGAAGGCTGATGGGCCGGCGCTGTGATGAGAGTCCTGGGGTCAGAGTTGAAGCCATGGGTCAGGGCGGAATGTCAGGCTCAGGGATGGCAGCCTCGGCATATTGACTTGGGGTTCGTTTGGATGGATGGGCACCGTTCTCCTGCTCGGGATGCTTACCGGAGTTCCCAATGGCACGTGTTCCTATTTAGTGGCAGCTTGAGTCCTCGGGCACTGTTTAGGTGTCCCAGATCCCTGAGGCTTTGGAGCCAGGCTCTGGCGACAGAGCGCTAGGAGCCAACCTAGGGTTAGGCTTATGGGTTAGGGGCATGACAGGCGTTCCCCTGAGTCTGAGTTGAGGCCGTGAGTCAGATTGAGTGTCAGGCTCATGGTTTGCCGCCAGAGGACGCCAAATTTGTGCATTGGCTGGGAAAGGCATTCAGAGGTCTCGAGTTCTGAAGGCTCTCCGGAGTTCCAAGTCGTGTTTTTGAATTCCTTTTGGCAAGATGAGTCCTCTGGAGTTGTTAGCTATTGCCGTCCCTGGGGCTTTGAAGCCAGTCTTCTTGGGACTGAGGGGCAGAACCTAAGCTAGGGGTAGGCTCACGGCCTAAGGTCGTTTCAGCCCTGATCTGCCCACGCTGGGGCAAGCTCTGGGGGACAGGGGATCTGAGTTGGGTCGTGGGTGAATGTGATAGTCAGGTCAGGGTTTGCAGGCAGGGGGCCGTTGAAAGTGGCATTTCGCTGGGATGGGCACGTAGCGTTTTACTGGGAAATATTTGCCGCAGGTTCCCATTGGTGCAGTTTCCTTCTGGTAGTCAGGATGAATCCTCTGATATTGCTAAGGTGCCCCCTATTCCTGTGGCTTTAGAGCCAGGCCTCTGGTGCCAGAGCCCTCAGAACACAGTGAGAATAGTTTTAGGGCCTAGGAGCAACGAAGACCTGATGTGTAAGCACTGTGGAATGCTTACCGGGGTTTTGTCTTGAGGGTTTGGCACAGGTTGGGTGTCCGGCTCAGGGTTTGCTCCTAGGGACGAAGAAAGAGTAGTATTGCTGGGATGGGCATTCAGAGTTCTCCTTCTCTGAATGCTTTCCTGAGTTGCTAGTGGTGCGGTTTCCTTCCAGGTGGCAGCCTGAGTCCCTTGATACTGCTCGTATCTTTTGTCCTTTGGAGCCAGGCCCTGGAGATAGACTGCTCAGAAGCCAACCTAGGGTGAGCCTTAGGGCTGAGGGGCATGACAGGCCTGATGTGCCGCTGCTGTGATGAGCTTCCCGGGGTCGGAGTTGAGGCTGTGGGTCGGACGGAGTGTCAGGCTCAGAGATTGCGTCGTGAGCACGTTGAACTTGGGTTTCGTTGGGATGGACCTGCACAGATCTCCTGTTCTGGATGCTTACTGGAGATCCCAAAGGCACGTTTTCTGTGTTAGTAGTAGGCTGAATCCTCTGGTAGTGGTCAGGTGTCCCAAATCCCTAGGGCTTTGGACTCAAGCCCCTGGGGACAGACGCTCAGAGGCCTCTATTGTGACGGTTAGGGCCTAGGGGCACGGCAGGGCTGACGTGTAAGCACTGTAACTTGCTCTGGGGGGTTTGTCTTGAGGGCCAGGTTCAGGTTGTGTCAGGCTCAGGGTTGGCCGCCAGAGGGCGCCAAATTTGTGCGTTGCCTGGGATGGTCATTCAGAGTTCTCGAGTTCTGAACGCTCTCTGCAGTTCCAAGTCGTGTCTTTGAATTCTTTTTCGCAAGCTGAGTCCTCTGGTGTTGCTTAGCTATTGCCATCCCTGGGGCTTTGAAGCCAGGCTTCTTGGGACAGAAGCTCAGAAGCTAATCTAAGGATAGGCTTATGGCCTAGGGTCGTTTCAGCCCTGATCTGCCCACGATGGGGCAAGCCCTGGGGGGCAGGGAATCTGTGTTGTAGCATGGGTGAGGGTGAGAGTCTGGTTAGTGTTTGCAGGCGGGGGCCGTTGAAAGTGGCATTTCGCGGGGATGCACACGCAGCGTTCTACTGGGAAAATTTTGCCGCAGCTTCCCAATGGGGCAGTTTCCTTCTGGGAGACGGGTTGAATCCTCTGGTATTCGAAGGTGCCCCCTATCCCTGTGGCTTTAGAGACAGACCTCTGTGCCAGAGCCCTCCGAGCCAGCGAGGGATATGTTTAGGGCCTATGAGGCACTGAATACCTGATATGTAAGCACTGTGGGCTGCTTATCGGGTTTTGCATTGAGGGTGTGGGTCAGGTTGAGTGTCAGGCTCAGGGTTTGCGGTCAGGGGGTGAAGAAAGTGTAGTTTTGCTGGGATGGGCATTCAGAGTTCTCCTGCTCTGAATGCTTTCCGGAGTTGCCAGGGGTGGGGTTTCCTTCCGGGTGGCAGCCTGAGGCCCTTGATACTGCTCGGGTGTCCCGAATCCTTCGTGCTTTGGAGTCAGGCCCTGGAGACAGACCGCTCAGAAGCTAATCTAGGGTGAGCCTTAGGGCTGAGGGGTATGACGGCCCTGTTGTGCTGGCCCTGCGATGAGCTTCCCGGTGTCTGATTTGAGGCTGTGGGTCGGGGGGTGTGTCAGGCTCAGGGATTGCGGTGTGGGCACGGTGAACTTGGGTTTCGTTGGGATGGACCAGCACAGATCTCCTGTTCTGAATGCTTACTGGAATTCCAAATGGCACGTTTTCGGTTTTACGGGCAGGCTGAGTCCTCCAGTAATGGTCAGGTGTCCCAAATGCCTAGGGCTTTGGAGTCAAGCACATGGGGACAGACCCTCAGAGACCTCTAGGGTGATGGTTAGGGCCTAGGGGCACGGCAGGCCTGACGTGTAAGCATTGTAACCTGCTCTGGAGCGTTTGTCTTGACGGCGTGGGTCAGGTTGCGTCAGGCTCAGGGTGGGCCGCCAGAAGGCGCCAAATGTGTGCGTTGCTTGGGATGGGCTTTCAGATTTGTCCTATTCTGAACCCTCAGGGGAGTTGCAAGTGTGTGTTTGAATTGTTTTTGGCAAGCTGAGTCCTCTGGTGTTGCTCATTTATTGCCATCCCTCGGGCTTTGGAGCCAGTCTTCTGGATCCATATGTTTAGAAGCCAACCTAGGGATACACCTAGTGCCTAGGGTCATTGGAGCACTGATCTGGCCACGGTGGGGCAAGCCTTAGGGGGCGGGGGATCCGAGTGGTGGGCGTGGGTAAGGGTGAATGTCAGTCTCAGGGTTTGTGGGCAGGGGGCCATTGAATGTGGCATTTCGCTGGGATGTGCATGCAGAGTTCTACTCGGAAAGCTTTGCCGCGATTTCCCAATGCTGTGGTTTCCTTCTTGGAGACAGGCTGAATCCTCTGGTATTGCTCAGGTGCCCCCAATCCCTGTGACGTCAGAGCCAGGCCTCTGGGGCCAGAGCCCTCAGAACCTAGAGAGCGATAGGGTGAGGGCCTAGGGGCACAGCCGGCACAGGTGCTAGCACTATGGCCTGCTTCCCTGGGAGTTTGTCTTGAGGGCGTGGGTCAGTTTGAGTGTCAGGCTCAGGTTTTGCCCAAGAGTGCGCAAAAATTTGTTGATTCCTTCGGATGGGCATTCAGAGTTCTCCTCTGAATGCTTTCCCGAATACCAAATGACGCATTTTCCTTCTCGGTGGCAGCCTGATTCACTCGCTTTTGCTCGGGTGTCCCGAATCTGTGGGGCTTTGGAGCCAGGCCCAGGGGACTGACCCCTCACAAGCCAACCGAGTGTGCGGGTTAGCACATAGGGGCACGGGAGACCTGACCTCCCAGCACTGCGTTGAAGTTCCCGGGGGTGTGGTTGAAGGCGTGGTTCCGCGTGAATGTCTTGCTCTTCTTTTGGCCGCGGGCCCGCTGAAATGGTGGGTGCGCTGGGATGGTCATACAATGACTCATCAAGTAGAGACCATAAAAAAAGATAAAAATCATTTTTAAAAATAAACCAAGTTGGGTGCCGCCCAGGTAGCTCAGTCGTTAAGCATTTGCCTTGGCTCAGGTGATGAACCCAGAGTCCTGGCATCAAACCTCGATCAGGCTCCCTGCTTGGTGTGAAGCCTGCTTCTCCCTCTTCCACTCCCCCTGCTTGTGTTCCCTCTCTCGCTGTCTCTCTCTGTGTCAAATAAATAAATAAATCAAATCTTAAAAAAATAAACCAAATGAATTTCTGGAGTTGAGGGGCTCAACAGTAGATTTGAATTAAAAGAAAAACTTAGTCCATAAGCTTAAAGATAGATAATGCAGTTTGACGAACTGAGAGGGAAAAATTTAAAGTAAATGAACAGAGCCACAAATGTGGAACACCACTGAGCACACCAAGGTACACATTATGGAAATACCAGAAGGAGGAGAAAGAAGCTGAAAAATATTCAAAGAAATAATTGCTGAGGGTGCCTGCGTGGCTTAGTTGGTTAAGGGACTGCCTTCAGCTCAGGTCATGTTCCTGGAGTCCCGGGATCAGGTCCTGCATCGGGCTCCCTGTTTGGCAGGGAGTCTGCTTCTCCATCTGACCCTCTCCCCTCTCATGCTCTCTCTCTATCTCATTCTCTCTATCAAATAAATACATAAATAAAATCTTTAAAAAAAAGAACTAATTGATGAAAACTTATCACGTTTGATGAAAACACTAATGAACATATCCAGAAAATTCATTTCACTAAATAGGATAAATCAAAGAAATCCACATCAAAATATATACAAGTAATGTTGCTATGTATCAGTGGAATTAAGCATGCGTCTTAAGTAGATTCTGATGAGTTAAGGTGTAGGTGGTGTACCCTAAAACCACTGCTAAGAAACAAAAAGTACAATGAAAAAATCACTAAAGCAATTAACATGTTACACTAGAAAATATTCACTTAATGTAAAAAAGAACTAAAAGAAGAATAAAGGAACCGAAAAAATGACATGAGACATACAGGAAGTAACGATAAAATGACAGACGTACATTCAAGTATAAAAAACATTAAAAGTAAATGGATTATTCAACATAGTATTAGGAGTCCTACCCACAGCAATCAGACAACAAAAAGAAATCAAAGGCATCCAAATCGGCAAAGAGGAAGTCAAACTCTCACTCTTTGCAGATGATATGATACTTTATGTGGAAAACCAAAGACTCCACCCCAAAACTGCAAGAACTCATACAGGAATTCAGTCAAGTAGCAGGCTATAAAATCAATGCACAGAAATCAGTGGCATTCCTATACACCAACAACAAGACAGAAGAGAGAAAAATCAAGGAGTCGATCCCATTCACAAT
>NW_027399965.1:0-6495 GCF_003265705.2 Callorhinus ursinus
AGTCGCGTGGGTAGGCACACAATGCAGGGGGCGGCACCTATGACAAACCTGTCTTATATTTTTCTGTCCCTCCTTCTCTCCGTTCCTGCATTCTTTTGTATTTGCCTTTTTTGTAGTGTAAATTTTTTAATTAAAATATAAAAAACAAAGTTTACCATTTTAACCATTTTTAAGTGTACAATTCAGTGGCATTAAGGACATTCACAGTGTTGTGTGACCACCACCACTATCAATTCCAGAACTTTTTCATGATTCCAAACAGAAACTCTATTAAGCAATAGCTCCCCATTCTGCCCTCCTCTGGGCACTGGTAACCTCTATTCTACTTTCTGTCCCTATGAATTTCCTATTCTAGATACCTCATGTAAGTGGAATCCTACAATATTTGTCCTTTTTGTGTCTGGCCTATTTCACTTAAAATATTTTCAAGGATCATTAATACGGTACCATGTATCAGAACTCCATTCCTTTTCACGGCTGAATAGTATTCCATTGTACGTATCTACAGCATGTTTACTCGTTCATCTGTTGATGGACACTTGGGTTGTTTCCACTTTTTGGCTATTGTGAATAGTGCTGCTATGAACACTGGTGTCCAAGTATCTTTGGGTCTCTGTTTTCAAGTCTTCTGGATATGTACCTAAAAGTGACATTCCTGGGTAATATGATAATTCTATGTTTAATTTTTTGAGAAGCTGACTATTTCCAGAGGGAATGCACTATTTTACATTTCTAGCAGCTAAGGGGTGGGGATTTAGAGGACTGTAGGGGAATAAGAATGTTCTAAAATTGGTTGTGGTGATGGTTGCAGAACTCTGTGCATCTACTGAAAAACCATTGAATTATACAGTTTAAACAGGTAAACTGTATGGTATGTGAATTATTTTATCAATATAACTAATAAAATGAATATGATCTACAAGAAGTAGACAAATTTACAATTATATTCAGAGATTGCAATAACCTTTCTCATTAATTTATAGAACAAATGTGCAGAAGATCAGTAAGGATATAGAAAATGTGAACACTATCAACTGTCCTGAACTAATTGCCATTTATAGAATATTCCACCAAAAACAGAAGAACATACATCTTTTTCAGGTATACCCAGAACATTGATGAAGATAGACTACATCCTAGGCCATAAAACAAGTCTCAGAAAGTTTAAAATGAATCAAGCTATTCAAAATATGTACTCTGACCATAATATGGAATTAAATTATAACTCAATAACAGAAATATTCCCAACTATTTGGTAACTAAGTGACATGCTTCTCAATAATTCATGCATCAAATATGAAATCAAAAGGGAAATTAGAAAGTATTTTGAACTAACTAAAAAATGTATAACTAACATAAAATGTGGGATGTCACTAGAGCGATACTTGGGGAGAAATTTATAGTATTAAATATATTAGAAGAAAAAGAAGATTTCAAGTCAATGACCTCAGCTTCCACTTTAAGAAACTGGAAAAAGAATGAATTAAGCCCAAAGTAGAAGAAGTAACAGAGAAGAAATCAATGAAATAGAAAACAGGAAAAACAAATAGAGAAAGTTAATGAAAGCAAAGCTGGTTCTTTAACAACCAGTACAGCTGACTTTAGTCAGAGTAACCAAGGGGGGAAAGGAGAAAAAATTAAAAATTACCAATATTAGGAATTAGAAAGATGACATCAGCACAAATGCAGCAGACAGGCAGTCATTAGAAGGATAATAAGGGAAAACTATGAACAATCTTGTGCCTATAAATCTGACTAGCTAGATGAAAGGGATAAATTCTTTGAAAGATAAAACCTACCAAACCTCATTCAAGAAAACAGATGGCCCGAATTACCTACTAAATACCTATTAAAGAAACTGAATTCCCAATCCCATACCCTTGCACAAAGTGAACTCAAGGTCCAGATAGCTTTACTGGCAAAGTCTACCATGCAAAGAAGAAATAATGTGAATTTTACACTAACTCTTCCCAAAAGCTGAAACATGGAACACACTTCCCAACTTATTTTATGTAGCCAGCATTATCCTGATAGTGAGATTAACACAAAGATGTTGCATGAAAAGGAAACTACAGACCAATATTCTTCATGAACATAAATGCACCGGTTTATTTTTAATTTTAGCAAATGAAATCCAGTAAGATATGAAAAGGGTAATACACTATAATAATAGTGGAGTTTATTCCAGGAACGCAATGTTTATTAAACATTCAAAAATTGGGGCGCCTGGGTGGCTCAGTCAGTTAAGCATCTGCCTCAAGTCATGATCCGGGGGTCCTGGAATCGAGCCCCACATGGGGCTCCCTGCTCAGTGGGGAGCCTGCTTCTCCCTCTCCCCCTTCCCCTGCTTGTGCTACCTCTGTCAAATCAGTAAATAAAATCTTAAAAAAGAAAAGAGTAAAACATTCAAAAATTATTCAGTATAAGCAAGAAGTGAAGGATAAAATGAACGCTGTGGTACTGGATATGAGTTGGAAACAGCAGTATGAACTCCTGTTTAATATATATACAGATGGATAGATACAGATTCAGTACAGGCATGCATGTACACGTGGGTTAGGATACATGCCTGCATTGCCTAGTTTTGTCTTACCTACCTCAGGGGGCCTAAAAGCAATGACATCTCCGGAGCAACAAGCATGCCTTGTGTCTAGATCTTGGTTTCCAATTAACATTCTCCAATTAAAGGAACTAGGTCATCTTAGAGAAATGCAGGACTGAGTTAGGGAAAATACAAGATAAGCCTGGAGCATTTTATAATATGAAAGTAAAGATATATTTTTAAAAAATGATAGGGTCACATGAAACAGACACAGTAGCCATGTGAAAGAACTCCCAATGGCCAAAGCTAGAACAATCTAAACAGCAAATTAAATAATACAGTATTGGAGTATCATCCAAAGTATAAAATAAATATATGTGAGTCTATACTGCAAAAATAATAAATAGGGGGAAAGAGGCAAATACTCCCTACAGAAGAATTCTAATTTTTTTAAGATTTATCTATTTATTTTAGAGAGAGAGAGCACAAGTGGGAGGGGCAGAGGGAGAGAATCCTCAAGCAGACTCCCCTCTGAGCACAGAGCCTGACGAGGTGCTCAGTTCCATGACCCTGAGATCACGAATTGAGCCCAAAGCGAGAGTCGGACACCCAACCAACTGCACCACCCAGGCGCCCCGGAAGAATTCTAAGTAATATATGTAGATACCACACCTCGCAGGAGCTGACACTTCATCAACACCACCCCCAAGTGTGCGCTAGACAGAGCAACTCAATTTCAAAGAATAAAGGATGGAGAGGGAACTGTGAATAAACCTGGAAAACACTACCCTGCCCAAGGGACGAAAGTTTAGTTTCACCCCTGATGTCACGTGTACGCCATGGACTCCCCCACAGGACTGAGGAGAAGGGTACTTCATCTCCATGGAATTCTTTGAAAAACTCATAATCCCAATAACCATGAGAAAAACATAAGACAATTCAAATTGAGGGACATTCTACAAAACATCTAACCAGTATTCCTCAAAACTGTCAAGGCCATATAAAAGCAAAGCAACACTGAGCAACTATCACAGAGCACAAGAGACTAATGAGACCTGAAACATAGAAGCAGTGTGGTACCCTGGATCGGACCTTGGAACAGAAAATGACAATAATGGAAAAACTAGAAAAATATGAATAAAATCTGGAGTTTAGCTAATAATACTGTACAAGTGTTGCTTTCTTAATTTTGACATACATACCGTGGTAATGTAAGATTTTAACGACAGGGGAACTTATCAACTGTCGAACCCAGGGGAACCTATCAACTGTTTCAACCCAGTTGAAACTGGGTTAAGGGCATGTGGGAACTCTGTACTACTTTGCAACTTTACTGTAAATCTAAAATTCTGAAATAAAAGTTTATTTAGAAAAAGAAGTCAGTATAACTCACCAGATTAACAAAGTAAAACAGAAAAACTATATGACCATTTCAATAGATGCAGAAAAAGTTTCTGACAAAATCCAACATTCATTCTTGATATTGAAAAGATAAATAAAAATTTCCTAGCAAAGTAGGTGTACAAGGGAACATCCTCAACCTAATAAAGGATATCTGTGAAGAAGAATCATGCTCAACACTTAACTTTACTACTAACATCGTCCTTAAGGATGAAAGGCTTAATTATATGCCCTTCAGATCAGACACAAGACAAGTATTCCGCTCTCAACCCTGGCGTCAACATTGCTCTGAAGGTCTGGCCAATGCAAGAAGGCAGGAAGGAAAAGAGGAAGGAAGAAGGTAGATGGGCATCCAGTTTGGGAAAAAATTATATAAAACCCTCTTATTCATAGGTGACTTGCTTTTCTATGTAGAAACCCAAAGGAATCTACAAAAAGCCTGCTAAAGATGGTAAACAGACACAGGAAAAGATGGTCAATATCACTAATGACCAGGGAAATGCAAATCAAAACCATAATGAAATATCACCTCACACCTGTCCAAATAGTTAAAATCAGAAAGACAAGAAATAACAAGTTTTGGCAAGGATGTGGAGAAAAGGGAACCTTTGTGCACTGTTGTTGGGAATGTAAATTGGTATACTGTGGAAACCAGTACAGACTTTCCTCAAAAAATTAGAAATAACATGTGATCCAGTAATTCCACTACTGGGTATTTACCTGAAGAAAACAACAAGATATATGCCCCCCCATGTTTATTGCATCTTTATTTACAATAGCCAGGATATGGAAGCACCACAAGTGTCCACTGACTGATGAATGGATAAAGACGTGGTGTTTAAACACAATGGAATGTTATTCTGCCATAAAAAGTACTGGGATCTTGACATCTGCGACAACATGGATGGACGTAGAAGGTATTATGCTAAGTGAAATAAGTCAGAGAAAGACAAATAACATATGATGTCACTTACATGTGGAATCTAAAAACAAAAGGCAGAAACAAACCCATAAATACAGAGAGCGAACTGATGGTTGCCAGAGGTGTGGGGGTAGGGGGCAGGGCAAAATGAGTGAAGAGAAGTGGGAGATACAGGCTTCCAGTTATGGGATAAGTAAGTCATGGGGATGAAAGGTACAGCACAGCGAGGGGCGCCTGGGTGGCTCAGTCGGTTAAGCGTCTGCCTTCGGCTCAGGTCATGATCCCAGGGTCCTGGGATCGAGCCCCACATCGGGCTCCCTGCTCGGCGGGGAGCCTGCTTCTCCCTCTGCCTCTGCCTGCCTGCCTGCCTACTTGTGCTCTCTCTCTCTCTCTCTCTGTGTCAAATAAATAAATAAAATCTTAAAAAAAAAAAAAAGAAAGAAAGGTACAGCACAGCGAATACAGTCAGTGATACTCTGATAGTATCACATGGCGACAGGTGGCAGCTACACTTGTGATGAGCACAACATACAGACTTGTTGAATCACTATGTTGTCCACCTGAAACTAACATAACATTGTGGCAACAATACTTCAGTAAAAAAAAGGCTGCTAGAGGGACACCTGGGAGGCTCAGTTGGTTAAGCATCCCACTCTTGATCTCAGCTCAGGTCTTGATCTCAGGGTCATGAGTTCAAGCCCCACATTGGGCTCCACGCTGGGCATGGAGCCTACTTAAAAAAAAAAAAAAAGGCTGCTAGAATCAATAAGTGAGTTCACCCCTCCTACACTGTTGGTGGGAATGCAAGCTGGTGCAACCCCTCTGGAAAACAGTATGGAGGTTCCTCAAACAGTTGAAATTAGAGCTACCTTTCGATCCAGCAATTGCACTACTGGGTATTTACCACAAAGATACAAATGTAGGGACCCGAAGGGGTACGTGTACCCCAATGTTTATAGCAGCAATGTCCACAATAGCCAAACTGTGGAAAGAGCCAAGATGCCCATCGACAGATGAATGGATAAAGAAGATGTGGTATATATACACAATGGAATATTATGCAGCCATCAAAAGGAATGAGATCTTGCCATTTGCAACGACGTGGATGGAACTGGAGGGTGTTATGCTGAGTGAAATAAGTCAATCAGAGAAAGACATGTATCACATGACCTCACTGATATGAGGAATTCTTAATCTCAGGAAACAAACTGAGTGTTACTGGAGTGGTTGGGGGTGGGAGGGATGGGATGGCTGGGTGATAGACATTGGGGAGGGTATGTGCTACGGTGAGCGCTGTGAATTGTGCAAGACTGTTGAATCACAGATCTGTACTTCTGAAACAAATAACGCAACATATTTTAAGAAAAAAGAAAAAGAAGAAGATAACAGGAGAGGAAGAAAAGGGGAGTATGTCAGAGGGGGAGACGAACCATGAGAGATGATGGACTCTGAAAAACAAACTGAGGGTTTAGAGGGTAGGGGGGTGGGGGGATGGGTTAGCCTGGTGATGGGTATTGAGGAGGGCACGTTTTGCATGGTGCACTGGGTGTTATGAACAAACAATGAATCATGGAACACTGCATCAAAAACTAATGATGTAATATATGGTGATTAACATAACAATAAAAAA
>NW_027399966.1:0-6495 GCF_003265705.2 Callorhinus ursinus
AGTCGCGTGGGTAGGCACACAATGCAGGGGGCGGCACCTATGACAAACCTGTCTTATATTTTTCTGTCCCTCCTTCTCTCCGTTCCTGCATTCTTTTGTATTTGCCTTTTTTGTAGTGTAAATTTTTTAATTAAAATATAAAAAACAAAGTTTACCATTTTAACCATTTTTAAGTGTACAATTCAGTGGCATTAAGGACATTCACAGTGTTGTGTGACCACCACCACTATCAATTCCAGAACTTTTTCATGATTCCAAACAGAAACTCTATTAAGCAATAGCTCCCCATTCTGCCCTCCTCTGGGCACTGGTAACCTCTATTCTACTTTCTGTCCCTATGAATTTCCTATTCTAGATACCTCATGTAAGTGGAATCCTACAATATTTGTCCTTTTTGTGTCTGACCTATTTCACTTAAAATATTTTCAAGGATCATTAATACGGTACCATGTATCAGAACTCCATTCCTTTTCACGGCTGAATAGTATTCCATTGTACGTATCTACAGCATGTTTACTCGTTCATCTGTTGATGGACACTTGGGTTGTTTCCACTTTTTGGCTATTGTGAATAGTGCTGCTATGAACACTGGTGTCCAAGTATCTTTGGGTCTCTGTTTTCAAGTCTTCTGGATATGTACCTAAAAGTGACATTCCTGGGTAATATGATAATTCTATGTTTAATTTTTTGAGAAGCTGACTATTTCCAGAGGGAATGCACTATTTTACATTTCTAGCAGCTAAGGGGTGGGGATTTAGAGGACTGTAGGGGAATAAGAATGTTCTAAAATTGGTTGTGGTGATGGTTGCAGAACTCTGTGCATCTACTGAAAAACCATTGAATTATACAGTTTAAACAGGTAAACTGTATGGTATGTGAATTATTTTATCAATATAACTAATAAAATGTATATTATCTACAAGAAGTAGACAAATTTACAATTATATTCAGAGATTGCAATAACCTTTCTCATTAATTTATAGAACAAATGTGCAGAAGATCAGTAAGGATATAGAAAATGTGAACACTATCAACTGTCCTGAACTAATTGCCATTTATAGAATATTCCACCAAAAACAGAAGAACATACATCTTTTTCAGGTATACCCAGAACATTGATGAAGATAGACTACATCCTAGGCCATAAAACAAGTCTCAGAAAGTTTAAAATGAATCAAGCTATTCAAAATATGTACTCTGACCATAATATGGAATTAAATTATAACTCAATAACAGAAATATTCCCAACTATTTGGTAACTAAGTGACATGCTTCTCAATAATTCATGCATCAAATATGAAATCAAAAGGGAAATTAGAAAGTATTTTGAACTAACTAAAAAATGTATAACTAACATAAAATGTGGGATGTCACTAGAGCGATACTTGGGGAGAAATTTATAGTATTAAATATATTAGAAGAAAAAGAAGATTTCAAGTCAATGACCTCAGCTTCCACTTTAAGAAACTGGAAAAAGAATGAATTAAGCCCAAAGTAGAAGAAGTAACAGAGAAGAAATCAATGAAATAGAAAACAGGAAAAACAAATAGAGAAAGTTAATGAAAGCAAAGCTGGTTCTTTAACAACCAATACAGCTGACTTTAGTCAGAGTAACCAAGGGGGGAAAGGAGAAAAAATAAAAAATTACCAATATTAGGAATTAGAAAGATGACATCAGCACAAATGCAGCAGACAGGCAGTCATTAGAAGGATAATAAGGGAAAACTATGAACAATCTTGTGCCTATAAATCTGACTAGCTAGATGAAAGGGATAAATTCTTTGAAAGATAAAACCTACCAAACCTCATTCAAGAAAACAGATGGCCCGAATTACCTACTAAATACCTATTAAAGAAACTGAATTCCCAATCCCATACCCTTGCACAAAGTGAACTCAAGGTCCAGATAGCTTTACTGGCAAAGTCTACCATGCAAAGAAGAAATAATGTGAATTTTACACTAACTCTTCCCAAAAGCTGAAACATGGAACACACTTCCCAACTTATTTTATGTAGCCAGCATTATCCTGATAGTGAGATTAACACAAAGATGTTGCATGAAAAGGAAACTACAGACCAATATTCTTCATGAACATAAATGCACCGGTTTATTTTTAATTTTAGCAAATGAAATCCAGTAAGATATGAAAAGGGTAATACACTATAATAATAGTGGAGTTTATTCCAGGAACGCAATGTTTATTAAACATTCAAAAATTGGGGCGCCTGGGTGGCTCAGTCAGTTAAGCATCTGCCTCAAGTCATGATCCGGGGGTCCTGGAATCGAGCCCCACATGGGGCTCCCTGCTCAGTGGGGAGCCTGCTTCTCCCTCTCCCCCTTCCCCTGCTTGTGCTACCTCTGTCAAATCAGTAAATAAAATCTTAAAAAAGAAAAGAGTAAAACATTCAAAAATTATTCAGTATAAGCAAGAAGTGAAGGATAAAATGAACGCTGTGGTACTGGATATGAGTTGGAAACAGCAGTATGAACTCCTGTTTAATATATATACAGATGGATAGATACAGATTCAGTACAGGCATGCATGTACACGTGGGTTAGGATACATGCCTGCATTGCCTAGTTTTGTCTTACCTACCTCAGGGGGCCTAAAAGCAATGACATCTCCGGAGCAACAAGCATGCCTTGTGTCTAGATCTTGGTTTCCAATTAACATTCTCCAATTAAAGGAACTAGGTCATCTTAGAGAAATGCAGGACTGAGTTAGGGAAAATACAAGATAAGCCTGGAGCATTTTATAATATGAAAGTAAAGATATATTTTTAAAAAATGATAGGGTCACATGAAACAGACACAGTAGCCATGTGAAAGAACTCCCAATGGCCAAAGCTAGAACAATCTAAACAGCAAATTAAATAATACAGTATTGGAGTATCATCCAAAGTATAAAATAAATATATGTGAGTCTATACTGCAAAAATAATAAATAGGGGGAAAGAGGCAAATACTCCCTACAGAAGAATTCTAATTTTTTTAAGATTTATCTATTTATTTTAGAGAGAGAGAGCACAAGTGGGAGGGGCAGAGGGAGAGAATCCTCAAGCAGACTCCCCTCTGAGCACAGAGCCTGACGAGGTGCTCAGTTCCATGACCCTGAGATCACGAATTGAGCCCAAAGCGAGAGTCGGACACCCAACCAACTGCACCACCCAGGCGCCCCGGAAGAATTCTAAGTAATATATGTAGATACCACACCTCGCAGGAGCTGACACTTCATCAACACCACCCCCAAGTGTGCGCTAGACAGAGCAACTCAATTTCAAAGAATAAAGGATGGAGAGGGAACTGTGAATAAACCTGGAAAACACTACCCTGCCCAAGGGACCAAAGTTTAGTTTCACCCCTGATGTCACGTGTACGCCATGGACTCCCCCACAGGGCTGAGGAGAAGGGTACTTCATCTCCATGGAATTCTTTGAAAAACTCATAATCCCAATAACCATGAGAAAAACATAAGACAATTCAAATTGAGGGACATTCTACAAAACATCTAACCAGTATTCCTCAAAACTGTCAAGGCCATATAAAAGCAAAGCAACACTGAGCAACTATCACAGAGCACAAGAGACGAATGAGACCTGAAACATAGAAGCAGTGTGGTACCCTGGATCGGACCTTGGAACAGAAAATGACAATAATGGAAAAACTAGAAAAATATGAATAAAATCTGGAGTTTAGCTAATAATACTGTACAAGTGTTGCTTTCTTAATTTTGACATACATACCGTGGTAATGTAAGATTTTAACGACAGGGGAACTTATCAACTGTCGAACCCAGGGGAACCTATCAACTGTTTCAACCCAGTTGAAACTGGGTTAAGGGCATGTGGGAACTCTGTACTACTTTGCAACTTTACTGTAAATCTAAAATTCTGAAATAAAAGTTTATTTAGAAAAAGAAGTCAGTATAATTCACCAGATTAACAAAGTAAAACAGAAAAACTATATGACCATTTCAATAGATGCAGAAAAAGTTTCTGACAAAATCCAACATTCATTCTTGATATTGAAAAGATAAATAAAAATTTCCTAGCAAAGTAGGTGTACAAGGGAACATCCTCAACCTAATAAAGGATATCTGTGAAGAAGAATCATGCTCAACACTTAACTTCACTACTAACATCGTCCTTAAGGATGAAAGGCTTAATTATATGCCCTTCAGATCAGACACAAGACAAGTATTCCGCTCTCAACCCTGGCGTCAACATTGCTCTGAAGGTCTGGCCAATGCAAGAAGGCAGGAAGGAAAAGAGGAAGGAAGAAGGTAGATGGGCATCCAGTTTGGGAAAAAATTATATAAAACCCTCTTATTCACAGGTGACTTGCTTTTCTATGTAGAAACCCAAAGGAATCTACAAAAAGCCTGCTAGAGATGGTAAACAGACACAGGAAAAGATGGTCAATATCACTAATGACCAGGGAAATGCAAATCAAAACCATAATGAAATATCACCTCACACCTGTCCAAATAGTTAAAATCAGAAAGACAAGAAATAACAAGTTTTGGCAAGGATGTGGAGAAAAGGGAACCTTTGTGCACTGTTGTTGGGAATGTAAATTGGTATACTGTGGAAACCAGTACAGACTTTCCTCAAAAAATTAGAAATAACATGTGATCCAGTAATTCCACTACTGGGTATTTACCTGAAGAAAACAACAAGATATATGCCCCCCCATGTTTATTGCATCTTTATTTACAATAGCCAGGATATGGAAGCACCACAAGTGTCCACTGACTGATGAATGGATAAAGACGTGATGTTTAAACACAATGGAATGTTATTCTGCCATAAAAAGTACTGGGATCTTGACATCTGCGACAACATGGATGGACGTAGAAGGTATTATGCTAAGTGAAATAAGTCAGAGAAAGACAAATAACATATGATGTCACTTACATGTGGAATCTAAAAACAAAAGGCAGAAACAAACCCATAAATACAGAGAGCGAACTGATGGTTGCCAGAGGTGTGGGGGTAGGGGGCAGGGCAAAATGAGTGAAGAGAAGTGGGAGATACAGGCTTCCAGTTATGGGATAAGTAAGTCATGGGGATGAAAGGTACAGCACAGCGAGGGGCGCCTGGGTGGCTCAGTCGGTTAAGCGTCTGCCTTCGGCTCAGGTCATGATCCCAGGGTCCTGGGATCGAGCCCCACATCGGGCTCCCTGCTCGGCGGGGAGCCTGCTTCTCCCTCTGCCTCTGCCTGCCTGCCTGCCTACTTGTGCTCTCTCTCTCTCTCTCTCTGTGTCAAATAAATAAATAAAATCTTAAAAAAAAAAAAAAGAAAGAAAGGTACAGCACAGCGAATACAGTCAGTGATACTCTGATAGTATCACATGGCGACAGGTGGCAGCTACACTTGTGATGAGCACAACATACAGACTTGTTGAATCACTATGTTGTCCACCTGAAACTAACATAACACTGTGGCAACAATACTTCAGTAAAAAAAAGGCTGCTAGAGGGACACCTGGGAGGCTCAGTTGGTTAAGCATCCCACTCTTGATCTCAGCTCAGGTCTTGATCTCAGGGTCATGAGTTCAAGCCCCACATTGGGCTCCACGCTGGGCATGGAGCCTACTTAAAAAAAAAAAAAAAGGCTGCTAGAATCAATAAGTGAGTTCACCCCTCCTACACTGTTGGTGGGAATGCAAGCTGGTGCAACCCCTCTGGAAAACAGTATGGAGGTTCCTCAAACAGTTGAAATTAGAGCTACCTTTCGATCCAGCAATTGCACTACTGGGTATTTACCACAAAGATACAAATGTAGGGACCCGAAGGGGTACGTGTACCCCAATGTTTATAGCAGCAATGTCCACAATAGCCAAACTGTGGAAAGAGCCAAGATGCCCATCGACAGATGAATGGATAAAGAAGATGTGGTATATATACACAATGGAATATTATGCAGCCATCAAAAGGAATGAGATCTTGCCATTTGCAACGACGTGGATGGAACTGGAGGGTGTTATGCTGAGTGAAATAAGTCAATCAGAGAAAGACATGTATCACATGACCTCACTGATATGAGGAATTCTTAATCTCAGGAAACAAACTGAGTGTTACTGGAGTGGTTGGGGGTGGGAGGGATGGGATGGCTGGGTGATAGACATTGGGGAGGGTATGTGCTACGGTGAGCGCTGTGAATTGTGCAAGACTGTTGAATCACAGATCTGTACTTCTGAAACAAATAACGCAACATATTTTAAGAAAAAAGAAAAAGAAGAAGATAACAGGAGAGGAAGAAAAGGGGAGTATGTCAGAGGGGGAGACGAACCATGAGAGATGATGGACTCTGAAAAACAAACTGAGGGTTTAGAGGGTAGGGGGGTGGGGGGATGGGTTAGCCTGGTGATGGGTATTGAGGAGGGCACGTTTTGCATGGTGCACTGGGTGTTATGAACAAACAATGAATCATGGAACACTGCATCAAAAACTAATGATGTAATATATGGTGATTAACATAACAATAAAAAA
>NW_027399967.1:0-4285 GCF_003265705.2 Callorhinus ursinus
CCCTGATAACCACCCTGCCTTTGAGCCTTGTAATGATCCCATTTTCATGTGCGGGAGCTGAGGTGCAGGTTAAATGACCTGTCCATGTTACCCAGAGCATGTGACGGCAGAACATAGGTGCACATGAGGTAGCACCCTTCCAGGGTGCAGCGTCTGTGTGCCTTCTGTCCACTCCCCGTAGTGACCCCGGGCCCTGTCAGGTCCTCTCCTGAGCTAACTGATAGGACTGCATAGCCTGTGCCAAATCTAGGAGAGAATAAACCTCCAGTGTATCCTTTCCACCTTCACCCTCCTGTGAAAATTAGAAAAATTAGAGCCACCAGAGGGGATCTGCACTGTCTCTGCCCCCACACCACCCTCCTGGCTGCACTCGAGCCCTTGAGCTCAGCCATTTCGTTTGTAGCGGATGAGTCACGGCCAGTCCCGTACCCTGCCCCCCTTGCACTCTAGGTTCCGTTTTCATCATCTACCCAAAGATATCATGCTAGAAATTCTGCACCCTGCTTCTTGCCCTGTCAGTTTTTCCTCCCTATTGGATTCTTTGTATCAACATATAAACAAGCTATGATCTCTCCCATCTTTAAAAGGTTTCTTTTTCCCTCCATTGGCATCCCTATGTTTATTCTTCCCCTCCTCGCGACCAACTCCTCGAGAGACTGGTCTGTATTGTCTCTCTGGTCTCTCTTGTTCGGTCTGCAGGTGGGTTTCCACTGCAATGTTGCTGGAGCCGCWCTTGCTGAGCTGTTCAGCGACCTCCGTGTGCTCGGTCCTCATTTTACCTAATCCACAGCTCAGCCTTTCCTCCGTGGTGGTGTCCGCCCACGGCTCAGCCCTTCCTCCGTGGTCGCGTCCGCCCGCGGCTCAGCCCTTCCTCCGCGGTCGTGTCCTTCTTTTTGAATCCCTTTGATGTTTCCTGTTATGTTTTCTCATGTCTCCCACCCTCTGAATGTCACTGTGCCCCTCAGACTGTTCCCTTTGCCACGTTTGTCATTCCACCTATTTTCATGGCTCTAAATACTGGGAATTCCAACTTTGTGTTTTTAGTGCAGGCCTTCTCCTGAACTCCAGACCTGCATTCTGGATTCTCATGTTAATTTTTACTGTCTCCACTGGGAGGCCCAGGCAGCATTCCAAAGTTCACTTGCCCAAACTTGATCGCCACGTGTTCCCCATGATCTTTCCCGTCTCCATCAGTGGAAACTCTGTTCTTCCAGTTAGTCACTCAAGACAAAAACTTCTGGAGTCATTCTTACCTCCTCTTTCTTTCTTTCTTTCTTTCTTTCTTTCTTTCTTTCTTTCTTTCTTTCTTCTTTCTTTCTTTCTTTTTAAATCCTTTTCCCAGTTTTGATCCATATATGATCTCTTGTCATATCTCTTGACTCCACCTTCATAATATATCAGAATATGATCACTTCTTTATCCTCTCCCACTGCTAGCTCCTGGTCCAAGTCGCTCTCTCTTGGGTCTTGACTCAATTCTTAGAGGAGCTTCCGACTGGTCTGCCTCTGTCTTTTCTGCCTGCAACAGAACAGCTAGAATGATCATGTTAAAAACAAAACCAATAAAATTAATAAACCTCTGGCTAGACCAATCAAGAAAAAAAAAAGAGATAGAAATAACCAATATATGGAATGAAAGAGAGAACACCACTACAGGCCCTGCTGCCATTAAATGGATAATAAGGAAATTTTATGAACAACTTTCTGTCAATAACTTCAAAAACTTAAATGAAATGGAAAAATTCCTTGACACCAACAATCAAGCTCATTCAAGAATGGATAACCTGAGTGGGTTAAAAAAGGAAGAGAGAATCTGAGTAGCATTATAGTTATTAAAGAAATTTAATTATAGTTAAAAGCCTTCCAACAAAGAAAATCCCTGGCCCAGTTAGCTCCATAGGTGAGGTCCACCAAACATTTAAGGGGGAGATAATACCAGCTCTATATAAACTCTTCCAGAAAATAGAGAAAAAGTGGACAATTCTTAACTTACCATAGTGTGCTGACATTACTCCGACATCATGATGAGAAAAAGACGTTATAGGAAAAGAAAGTGACAGATCAGTATCCCTCATGACCGTAGACACAAAAATATTCCACCCAGTTTTCTCAGACTGAGTCTGGGTATATATATATCTGTTTTCTTGATGACAAAATTAGGGTTTATCCCAGGAATGCAAGTTGAGTTCAAGTATAAAAAATCAATCAATATAATTTAATATATCAAAGAAGTAGAACTATATGATCATCTCAATAGATGCAGAAAAAGCATTTCACAAGAATTCAGTATCTATTCATGTTTTTACAAATTCTGCATAGAGTAGAAACTGAAGGAAGCCCCCTCCATCGAATCAAGGATATCTATGAAAAACCTTCAGCGAATGACACACTTAACAAAGAAAGACTAACCCCTTTTCCCCTAAGATCAAAGCAAAGGAAGGATGTCTGCTGTCACCATTCTTATTCAACATACTTTAGGTCCTAGCCATTGTAATGAGTTAGGAAAAAGAAATAGGAGGCATACCAATTGGAAAGGAAGAAATAAAACTGCCTGTATTCATAATTGACATGATTATCTATGGAGAAAATCTGAAAAACTCTAAGAAAAAGTGAATAAAATGGAGGCATTACGGGCCAAGCAATTTCAAGGATGCCTGGGAGCCACCAACATCTAGAAACGGGCAAGGAATAATTCTTCACTAGAACATTTGGAGGAAGCACGGTCATGCTGACACCTTGATTTTGAGCTTCTGGTCTCCAGAACTGAGATAATAAATTTCTGTTGTTTTAAGCCATTAAAAAAATAACTAAAACCATCCACAAGTATAAAGCAGGGTCAGAGGATACAAGATCAGTGTGCAAGAAGCAAATGTATTTCTATATATTAGCAATTAACAATTGAAATGGGAAAAAGTTCCATTAAAATCACACCAGAAACATGAAGTACTTCTTTGTTGTTGGATAACTCTAAAAAGTATATATGTGAGATCTGTATGTTGCAAATTTCAAAACATTGAAAGAAGCAAAGAAGATCTAAAAATTAAGCACTGCATCATCTTCATGCATTGGAACATTCCAAATTGTCATGATGTCAGTTCTTCCCACATTCATCAATAGAATAAATGTCCACCCAATCAAAATCCCAACATGTTTTTAGGTAGAAATGTAGAAATCAATTCTAAAATGTATCTAGAAAAGCAAAAGAACTTGAATAACAAACAATTTTGAAAAGAGAACAAAGAAAACTTACTCTACCTGAATCAAAGACTTTCTATAAAGCATGTCAATTGAGGCGTATCGTGTTGGTGACAGGACAGAGACATGGGTCAGTGGAACACAATAGAGACTCGTAGTTACATTGCCAATGGATTTTTGATGAAGTTGTACAGGCAATTAATGAAGAAAAGATAATTTTTTCAACAAATGGTACTTGAAAAATTTAGACAACTATCCAAAAAGGGAAAAATCTTGACATTTAGTGTCTTAGTCTGCTTCGGCTGCCAATAACAAAGAACCACAACTGAGTGGCTTAAACACAGAAATTTATTTCTCACAGTCTGGAGGCTGAAAGTCCAAATCAAGTTGCCAGGAAGGTAAGTTTCATTCCTGGTCCTGTTCTCCTGGTTTGTAGGGTGGTCACCTTCTCACTGTGTGCTCACATGGTCTTTCCCTGAGTGCATACAGAGAGTGAACGAATTTTCTGGTGTCTCTTCTCATAAGGACACTAACTCTCTGGGTCAGGGTCCCACCCTTCTGAACTCATTTCACCTAATTGCCTCCTTCTCGGCCTTATACACTCACAATGAGGGTTCCGGCTTCAACATGTGAATGGGGGCAGCACACAATTAAGTCCATAACACATAATTTTACCTCCTACAAAAATTAACTTGAAATTGATCATAGACATAAATGTAAAATGTAAAATTATAAAACATCTAGAAGGAAACACAGGAGAGAGTTTTTGGCAATATTGAGTTTGGCAAAGATTTTTGAAGACACCAAAAGCATGAGCCATAAAAGAAAAATTGAAAAATTGAACTTTATCAACATTAAAAAGTATGCTCTTCAAAAAGACATTTAAGAAAATGAAAAGACAAAGTTAAGGCATCGGTGAAGATATTTTTGAACCATGTATCTGATATAGGATCAGTTTCCAGAATAGATAAAGGTCTGTCACAACTCAGTAATAAGAAAATAAACAACCTAATAAAAATGGGCAAAGGATTAGAATAGACATGACACAAAAAATATATATATATGGTAGGCAAATAAACACCTATAAAGAT